>NC_038256.2:19292573-19505148 GCF_000004515.6 Glycine max
GCAAAGCTAGTCATGCATTCAACAATGATGATTTAGAAATTTATGCAAAGCTAGTCATGCATGCACCTATGCGGACACTCAAGCATCAAGTTTTGGGGTTGTGTGACACTAGGGCTCAGGATTCATTTTCCCTATTTAAGTCAACCCAGTGTTTCCAAAACATGCTCTTTTATCAATTTATGCATTCGTCCGAGTCCATTTTGGGTGTTCAGAAAATTCCACAGCATTCACCCTTTAGGTTATAGACACATTTTTTCTCAAAAACCCTTGTGTTTTGATTGGTGACTCTTTCCAAAGAAAAGCTAGAGTCTATTTCTTTTAGAAAGCGTGTTGGCTTTTTTAGTTAACCAATTTTATTTTTTATTTTGTTTTTTTTTTCATGAGGCATTCTGCTACCTAAACATATGCATATATTTGTGAGGCATCTTGCTACCATACATATTCAAAGTATTTTTGCTACCTAAACATATACATATTTTGTGTGATGCATCTTTGCTCCCTAACATATACATACATATTCAAATCATTTTTACTACCTAAACATATGCATATATATATATATATATATATATATATATATATATATATATATATATATATATATATATATATATATATATATATATATATATATATATATATATGTATATGTGTATGTATATATATATATATATATATATATATATATATATATATATATATATATATGTGTGTGTGTGTGTGTGTGTGTGTGTGTGTGTGTGTGTGTGTGTGTGTGTGTGTATTATTCAGTGTATATGCATATATGTTCTTGATAGAAGTAGAAATAGTGGGGGCAAGATATGCGGGTTAGGCTAATTAAGGAAGAGAAATCCATAATTGGGAGGTTATGGGTTAATTCTTAATTAATTAGTTCAAAATTATCGTTTTGCGTGCGACTTAGAATTTAACGAAACCAACCTCTGAACCACGATCGGGGTTTTATTCTGAGCGTTTTGATATATATATTGCTTACTTTCGAAAACTGGCCCCGACGGACGCAGAGAAACGCGAGGAATTGGAACCAGAGAAATGACACGCAAACCGAGGCAGGATTTTAGCGTTTCAAAGGTCAGATTTTTTCTCACTTTTTGTGGCTGAGTATGGGTCACCATCAAAAGAGAAAGTGAGCCCTTTTGGCTCCACTCAAATGGAGACATGTGGCATAGCTTGAATAAAATAATAGAAAAAGAGAAAACCCTTTTATTTAAAACCAAAAAGTTGTTCTCTCTCCTCACTCAGCCAAAAGAAAGAAATTCAGAAGCCTTTTCTCTCCCTCTCTCACGTAGCTTTCTCTCTTTTTCATCCACCATTGTTGCCCAACAAAGCTTCAACCTTTGGTGCTCATTTCTGCTCCAAATCGCGAAAGGAGGGCATTTTTGGAGTCGTGAAGTGCGTGTCTACGAGTGGGACTTCGAAATTTTAGGTTTGGGTGGACTTCTTTCTCCTTTGATTTTCGTGGGTATGGGGTTTTGGGAGATATGATGGGTAGTTTTGTTAGTTTTCTGCTTCATGATAGTTATTTGTGAAGACTCTTGTTGAAAGCTTGTTGAAATTGTCATGTTTGGATGAGTTAAACATACCCATTCAGTTTTAGGGTTTTTATGATGATGCTTGTGATGTTTATGTGCTGAAATTGCTTATGGAAAACTGTTAGAGATGAAGGGTAGAATTAACCTAGGGTTAGAAAGTGAGAATGCGGTGTATGAGTGGAGAAAGAGTGAGGCTTTGAGAGTAGGTGGGTAAAATCTGGATTCTGTGGCAAATGGAGGTTAAAGTGAGTTAATCCTAGCTTGAAATGTCATTTAGGACTTATGAGAAAGCTTGGACTGTGCTAGAGAGAAAAACAAATGACCAAAGTGAACCAAGAGCCATTTCTAGGGCAAAATTGGGTGTCGAGGAGTCAAATTTTGATTCGGTGAGATTTTAGGTGTAAATCCAGTTTGAGCAAGTTTAGATTGATGTTATAGACTTGTGTGAGGTGATAGTTTGCTCCAAGTTTACCTCATTCTCAATTTCACTTCTCAAACCTAGAAAACCCATTGAATTGAGGGGTGTTGGACACCTAGATTCTGTGTTGCTGTGCTTTAAAGCTTGACTTTGGTTTAGACATGATTGATACATGATTTGGGACTTGTAGGATTTGATTTGGGCAAGATTGGATGAGGGGAAGTGTGATTTTCGAAATCTGCACTTATGCAGAATTTTGCTGTCAAAATAGGTGCAACAGGATTTTGGCTTTGTGCAGAAAATTGCTATGCATTTACTGGTTGTGGAAAGAGCAGTGCAGAATGAGTTCTGGGTGTTTGCTAGTAGATCCCAACGGTCAAAATGTAGGCTTATGTACTAGAGACTTCCAGTAAAATTTTGGAGTCGATCCAACGGTTAACGAATTGGAAAGAAGAAATTGTTACTGGGGTTTTTAAGTGAGAAAAGCTGTGATTTTGGTTGGTGTTTTGGCAGAGTTTCCTGCCTTTGCTCTGTTTTTCTTGGCTGTGATAATTTGTGCTGTTTGAATGTTGTTTTACTTGGATGTTGGAGAAGTTTGGGAGGATTGATGGGGACCCGGTGTTGAGAGAAACGAGGATATGGGCTACGTGGGAGTACGTGAGCTCAGTTGGAGGTGGGCAACAGGGGATGGTGGGTTTATGTGCGCTTTGTGGATGTGGAAAACTTGTTGTGCACCATCGCCCGACCGCCACCTAGTACCACATGTGATGGGTACCCCATAATCCTACAAGCTTGAGATGAGGAAGTGTAGAAGGGTGAAACTTCCTGCTTTTATTCGTTGACCACAGAGTGGTACCTGGACATATGTCGCGGGGGTCAGGAGACCTTGGGGACGTCAGGTGGGGTGCTACTGCCCAAAACCAAGCTTGACCAATCCCGACCCAACCCGGGCATAGTCAGTCAGTGATAACCTGTGATGTACCTAAACAGGCGAGCTCCTGGCAGTCAATAGATAAAAGGAACAAAGACCACAAAGCAAGGAGGCTTGTGGTGGCTGGCCAGCTGTGAATTTTGTGTGATATATGGGTTGTGGCCTCTGGTAATCGATTACCAAGGGTGGGTAATCGATTACAAGGCTTGAAAATGAAGACAGGAGGCTAAGATGGTCTCTGGTAATCGATTACCACGGGGTGTAATCGATTACCAGGCTTGAAAACGAGGTCAGGAAGCTAAGGGAGCTTCTGGTAATCGATTACCAGGGGATGTAATCGATTACCAGGCTTAAAAAGGGAACTGGGAGATGATGGAGGCCTCTGGTAATCGATTACCAATCTGTGTAATCGATTACACAGAGGAATGGGTCACTGGTAATCGATTACCAGGTATGTGTAATCGATTACACAGTGCATTTTTGCAGATTTCATGTTCTGAGGCTGTGTAATTCGAGTTTAGCCTCTGGTAATCGATTACCAGAGATGAAAAGCCTTGAGATACCCCTTTTACTTGCATGTAGTGGTTATGAGACGCATTGTGTTGCGGTATAGTTAGATTCTTGTGAAAGAGTCTACCCCTTTCTTTTCTTTCTTGTAGATCGTGATGGCGGCGCAGCTAATCCATGATCGAGTAGAGATGGAGTGCCTAGAGGGAGTTTGGGAGACCCTCGAAGGCAATACGAGGTGCCGATTTCGGGGCACGATTCGATTTACGGCTACTTCTTTGGTGCATCCAGATGAACCGGCGCGTACGCTTCAGCGCACTGTAGAGTGGATACTACCCACGCCCACACCATATCGTCTAGTGGAGCCAGTCCAAGTGATCGAGGTAACGTCATCCGAGGAAGACCCAGAGGAGGATCTCGAGGAGCTACCTCCCGAGCCTGCTGTGGATGCTCTTGACTTTCTAGAGGGTGATGAGGACCCACTTCCTGAGGTGGATTCTCCCGAGGACGTCATGTCGGCATCCGAGGCAGACTCTACGGAGGATAGTGGCCCGAGAGAGATGGCGGCCAGTGGAGGCTCTTCATCATAGTGGACAGTTCCATGGATTAGTTTTGTATACTTTTTGAGGGTGGGTGTATCTAGGACTGACTGTTAGGTTTACTCTTTTGTTTTTGTATGGGTAGACCTGATGTATAGGAATTTGATGATTGTATACATGTGGCTGAAGCCACCACTATGGACACCTTTGCTCTGGATGACACTGTGTATTTTGTAAGACTCCCATATTTTGGACAGCTTTAAATGATGAATGCATTTATGATCAATCTTGTTATTTGAAAAGAAAGCATTAGCAAATTTATTTGTAAAAGAGTTTAGCGACCGTATTTTATTCTTTTATTTTCACGTGACGACCTAAAGTAATGGCTGGTACATTCTTCCTTTTGAAACAGCAAAATAGTTTAGAGATGATGAGCGATAAGAAAGAAATGACTCCGAATAGAGTTGTGAACTGGCCATTCAGGACTCTGTAGTGAGGATTTTCCTTCTAAACCTTGTTATGGTGAAAAGAGAAAGAAATGAAAAAGAAAAAGAAGAAAAAAAAATTTACCATGGTTTTTGTTAATTAAATCATTACTTTTAAACCAATCATTATTTTGGGGACGCCACACTTAGCATCTCCTCGGAGCCTCCAAACCATGTCGTTGGGCTTGAAGCTACATTTCTTGAGTTTCGAGTTGTATTTCCGAGTTATTCTTCATTTAAATGCTTCTTCTTGAACTTGTGCTTCATTTCTGACTTCCTCGGCCAAGTCTAACTCTATTGCCAAGGATACTGAGTTGTTGGCCGCATTAAACATGCTTCTTCAGAGTAAAGGTTTGCCCGTCTCCATAGGTATCATAGCTTCGGTGTTGTGGGTTAACTTGAACTAAGTTTCTTGCATGGTAAACTAGGAGTACAATGGCACCCCCATAGCACGCTTGAGAGCTTGTCTACCCATAATCCCTTAGGGACTTTCAACAATCTTTTCTACAGCTTGACATGGATGACCTTGTTTGCAGCTTCTAATTTCCCATTGGTCTAGGGATGTTTGATGCTGAGCTGCTTGAGGAACTCTTCATAGCCTTTTTTAGTGAACTATCTTCCATTGTCCGTCAAGATGGCCTAAGGTAAGTCGTACTTGTAGATGATGTTCTTCCATGCGAACTTCTGAACCTTCTGAGTCGTGATCGTTGCGAAGGTGATGTGCCATCATTTTCATCTATTTTCTAAACCCTTTTTGCACCATTTTAATTATTGATTGGTCTTAATTGTCAATTAATTAGGCAATTTTATTATTTGGGCTCATTTAGCTAATTTGATGTTTTTAATCTAATTTCAGGAATTAATGAAACATTGGGCTTAATCCGGATTTTGGTTGTGGACTTGAAGAGGGCAAATAAAGCAGCGCTTACCTTAGTTAATTTCTAATTAGGAAATTTCGCAATTTTATTTTATGGGCCAGAGTATTGTAATAGGGCCCAGTGACTTTGAGTGACTCTTTTTAAATAGCTGCCTTGGGATTCGTGCAGGGCATTCTATTCTGCTATGCTATTTTCATTATTCAGAGCTTTGGTTTTAGGTTTTCACGTTTTTCTGTGCCCTTGTTACAGTTTTCGTTCTTAATGCAAATTTCCGTTTTCTGCTTCTAATTACGAGTTCATTCTTTCTTCTTCTTCTACTTTCATTTACGTTTCTGTTCATTTACGTTCTTGTTCATTTACGTTTCTGCTTCATGTTTCATTTGCGTTTTCTGTTTGAATCCATGGAAGGCTAGATTTTCTGGTGTTGTTTTCTTTTGAGGATGAAGCCCAACTCTCTTTGAGGTTTCGTTTGTAATGTGGTTTCCTGGAAGTTTTCCCTTCACCAGTTATCCCAATTTCGTGAATATTAATCAGTGCACGCTTCGTGTTCGATTAATTGCCTCTGAGCCTAACTTGCGTTCATGCTTAATGGACGAAGGGCTAACTGGTGTATGTGGTGCCTAATCACGTATTAAAAACCCTAAGTTGATTTTCGCTTAGTAAATTGAAATAGGGTTGGATTAAGTGGTTGACTGTTAGGGACGAATTCTCCATAACCCAGGATAAGAGAGTGGCTTCTGAATCAGAGGAAACAACCCGTTTTTAATATTAGTAGTTTCGTATTCCATTTTAATTGTCTGCTCTTTAATTACCAAACAACCAAACCCCCCCCCCCATCGTTACTGTTACTGCAAGTATATTATGAACATTTGGCTTGTCACTGCTCGTTGGGAAACGACCTAGGATCACTTCCTAGTTACTGCATTTTCATGTTTATTTGATTCGGGTACGGCCTCGATCAAATTTGGCGCCGTTGCCGGGGAGCAGTGTCCAAAGGTTCATAATAGCTAGCTAGTGCTGTGTGTTTAATCCTTTCGTGTTTTATGTTTAATTGTTAGTATTGTGTTAGTATGTGTGTTAGTGTTGATTAGTGTCCTGGTATTTTGTTTAATGTGTGTTCTGTTTCAGTTTTACCATTAAGCGTTTCCCCTGTTTCAGTCTTGGGTGTTTTGCTGTGAAGATTGTGCTTGAAAACAGAGTAGTAGTAGAAATCAGCTTGCGGAAAAACAGAGTAGTAGTAGAAATCAATTAGAGACGGATTTTAGCGACCACCCATGCTGAATTAATTGGGATTTTTTGTTTTAGTAGCTAGGGTTGTTATTTTTGGCTGAATTTTTTTGTGGTAACTTCTTTTAATCCATATTTTGTGGGAAAAATAGCTAGAGCCTTTAGTTTGGTCAGATTTGAAAGTTCCAAAAAACTAGCAAATTTTGTGTTTGTCAAAACTTCAAACGGCCATAACTTTTGCTTCGGTTATCAGAATCGCAATTATTATATATGCATTTGGGGTAGAAAAAAATTTCCTACGCCATGGCAGCCGGGCTGAGGTCTCCATCGTCCAAAAAAAGCGATTCTGTCAAAAGTTTTTTTTTTTTCAAGTTTTATTCACTTATTTTTCTTAACCTACCAATTTTAGCTTTCATAGTTAGACTTTGAATTTTTGTCTGAAATTTTTTGTGCTATCTTCTCATCATTTTATAAGGTTGCTCACAAAATTTCAAGTCATTTGGATATCATTTGAGGGTAGCTGTAGTTCAAACCTCCACCTTTATTTACATGACAAGGCAACTAGTTGTGTGCATGCTGAATGTAGTGTATGACTAGAGGCAATCCATCTGACTTACAACCCTTTGATCCTGAGATAGATAGGACATTTCATAGATTAGTTAGGCATCATTTTATACCTTTTGATCATTCTGAGCATTCCATAACTGGTGAATCTGTGCATTCTGTTATTGGTGATTTTGAGCATTATAATTTTGAGCATTATAATTTTGAGCATTCTGATTCTGAGCATTCTAATTTTGCACATTCTGAGAACATGGCACAACCTCCACCTCGTGAGAGGACTCTAAGGGAAATGGCTGCACCTGATTTCACCTATGAAAGCTTGTGCATCCAATACCCTGATGAGGATGTCCCATATGTTCTTAAGACTGGACTGATTCATTTGCTTCCAAAGTTTCATGGCCTTGCAGGTGAAGACCCGCACAAACATTTGAAAGAATTTCACATTGTCTGCTCCACCATGAAACCCCCAGATGTCCAAGAGGATCACATATTTCTGAAGGCTTTTCCTCATTCATTAGAGGGAGTGGCAAAGGACTGGCTGTATTACCTTGCTCCAAGGTCCATCATGAGCTGGGATGACCTTAAGAGAGTATTCTTAGAAAAATTTTTCCCTGCTTCCAGGACCACAGCCATCAGGAAGGATATCTCAGGTATTAGACAACTCAGTGGAGAGAGCCTGTATGAGTACTGGGAGAGATTTAAGAAACTATGTGCCAGTTGCCCCCACCATCAGATTTCAGAACAGCTTCTTCTCCAATATTTTTATGAAGGACTCAGTAATATGGAGAGAAGTATAATAGATGCTGCCAGTGGTGGAGCCCTTGGAGACATGACTCCTGCTGAAGCCAGAAATTTAATTGAGAAGATGGCCTCCAACTCCCAGCAGTTTAGCGCCAGAAATGATGCCATAGTCATTAGAGGAGTGCATGAGGTAGCTACAAACCCATCTGCATCATCTAAAACTAAGAAGCTTGAAGGCAAACTGGATGCGTTGGTCAACTTGGTAACCCAGCTGGCCTTGAATCAGAAATCTGTACCTGTCGCAAGGGTTTGTGGTTTGTGCTCCTCTGCTGACCACCATACAGACCTTTGCCCTTCCATGCAGCAACCTGGAGCAATTGAGCAGCCTGAAGCTTATGCTGCAAATATTTACAATAGACCTCCTCAACCTCAGCAGCAAAATCAACCACAGCAGAGCAATTATGACCTTTCCAGCAACAGATACAACCCTGGATGGAGGAATCACCCTACCCTCAGATGGTCCAGCCCTCAGCAACAACAACAGCAGCCTGCTCCTTCCTTCCAAAATGCTGCTGGCTCAAGCAGACCATACATTCCTCCACCAATCCAACAACAGCAACAACCCCAGAAACAACCAACAGTTGAGGCCCCTCCACAACCTTCCCTCGAAGAACTTGTGAGGCAAATGACTATGCAGAACATGCAGTTTCAGCAAGAGACCAGAGCCTCCATTCAGAGCTTAACCAATCAGATGGGACAATTAGCTACTCAATTGAATCAACAACAGTCCCAGAATTCTGACAAGCTGCCTTCTCAAGCTGTCCAAAACCCCAAAAATGTCAGTGCCATTTCATTGAGGTCGGGAAAGCAGTGTCAAGGACCTCAACCCGTAGCACCTTCCTCATCTGCAAATGAACCTGCCAAACTTCACTCTATTCCAGAAAAAGGTGATGACAAAAATCTACCTAACAATTTCTGTGCAGGTGAATCTTCTTCCACAGGTAATTCTGATTTGCAGAAGCAGCACATTCCCCCTCTTCCATTCCCTCCAAGAGCAGTTTCCAACAAAAAAATGGAAGAGGCAGAGAAAGAGATCTTGGAAACGTTTAGAAAAGTAGAGGTAAACATACCTCTGTTGGATGCAATAAAACAAATTCCAAGATATGCCAAATTCTTGAAGGAGCTGTGCACTAATAAGCGGAAGCTTAAAGGAAGTGGACAAATTAGCATGGGCAGAAATGTCTCTGCATTGATTGGTAAATCTATTCCTCAAATTCCTGAAAAATGCAAAGATCCAGGTACATTCAGCATACCTTGTATTATAGGGAATAGTAAGTTTGACAATGCCATGCTAGATTTAGGAGCCTCTGTTAGTGTTATGCCTCTGTCGATTTTTAATTCTCTATCTCTAGGTCCCTTGCAGTCAACTGATGTGGTAATTCATTTAGCTAATAGAAGTGTTGCCTATCCTGTTGGTTTCATAGAAGATGTCTTAGTTAGAGTTGGTGAACTGATTTTCCCTGTTGATTTTTATATCTTGAATATGGAAGATGGATTTTCTCAAGGATCAGTTCCCATCATTCTAGGCAGACCCTTTATGAAAACTGCTAGAACTAAGATAGATGTTTATGCAGGCACACTGTCCATGGAGTTTGGTGATATAACTGTTCATTTTAATATTCTGGATGCTATGAAATACTCATCTGAAGATCTTTCTGTATTTCGTGCTGAAATAATTGACCATGTTGTTGATGAATACATGACTGATCTTTATTCTAATATGCATGCCTCTCACTCTTCATGCATTGAGTCTGAAATTGTACTTGATCATATGTCTGAATTTGATGCTGAGAGTGAATCTGAGAGTGATATTGATTGCATGCCTGGTGGTGGTGTTTTACCTCTTGAGATTGATTTTATAGAGTCTGATAGGACTAACCATGTTTCAGGAAGTACACATACCTCTGACTTCCTTTATGAGGTAAAGGCTGAGAAACCATCTCCTTCTACCACTGTCCAGCCGACCACACCAGAATTGAAGCCTCTGCCATCAAATTTAAAATACGCTTACTTGGATGATAGCAAGAGTTTTCCAGTGATTATATCTGCCTCCCTTGCTGATGAGCAAGAGGAGAAGTTGTTGTCAGTTCTCAAGAAGCATAAGAAGGCTATAGGCTGGACCCTGGCGGACATTCCTGGTATTAGCCCATCCACATGTATGCATCGAATAAATTTAGAGGATGGAGCTAAACCAGTAAGACAGCCACAGAGAAGACTCAACCCGGTGATTCTTGATGTAGTGAAGAAGGAGATAACCAAGCTTTTGCAAGCTGGAATCATTTATCCTATCTCCGACAGCCAATGGGTGAGTCCTGTCCAGGTAGTCCCGAAAAAGACTGGCCTCACAGTGATCAGAAATGAGAAGGAGGAGCTGATTCCTACTCGGGTGCAGAACAGTTGGAGAGTCTGCATTGACTATAGGAGGCTGAACCAGGTTACCAAAAAGGACCATTTTCCCCTGCCATTCATTGACCAGATGCTTGAACGCCTGGCAGGTAAATCCCACTACTGTTTCCTTGATGGTTTTTCTGGTTATATGCAAATTACTATTGCTCCTGAGGATCAGGAAAAGACCACATTCACCTGCCCCTTCGGCACTTTTGCTTATAGGAGGATGCCTTTCGGCCTGTGCAATGCCCCTGGTACCTTCCAGCGGTGCATGATTAGTATTTTCAGTGATTTTTTAGAAAATTGCATAGAGGTGTTTATGGATGATTTCACTGTATATGGATCCTTTTTTGATGGTTGTTTGAATAGTTTGGAAAAAGTTTTGAATAGATGCATTGAAACTAACCTTGTTCTAAATTTTGAAAAATGTCATTTTATGGTTGAGCAAGGTATAGTTTTAGGCCACATTATTTCCAATAAGGGCATTGAAGTAGATCCTGCAAAAATTTCTGTTATTTCACAATTGCCTTACCCTCTTGTGTGCGAGAGGTGCGATCTTTTCTTGGTCATGCAGGATTCTACAGGCGCTTTATAAGGGATTTTAGCAAAGTAGCCCTTCCACTGTCCAACTTGTTGCAAAAGGAGGTGGAGTTTGACTTTAATGACAGATGCAAAGAGGCTTTTGATTGCCTCAAAAGAGCGTTGACTACCACCCCCATCATCCAGGCACCCGATTGGACAGCCCCTTTTGAGCTTATGTGTGATGCATCAAATTATGCATTGGGGGCTGTCCTTGCTCAGAAAATTGATAAATTGCCCAGGGTGATATATTATGCTTCTAGGACTTTAGATGCTGCCCAAGCAAATTATACTACTACTGAGAAAGAGCTTCTAGCCATAGTTTTTGCTCTTGAAAAATTTCGATCTTATTTGCTTGGTACTCGCATTATTGTTTATACTGACCATGCAGCTCTAAAGTACTTGTTGAAGAAGGCTGATTCTAAGCCTAGGTTGATCCGATGGATGCTCTGGCTCCAAGAGTTTGACTTGGAGATCCGTGATAGGAGCGGAGCACAAAATCTAGTTGCTGATCATTTGAGTCGGATCGAACGTGTCTCTGATGCAGATTCACCTATTCGGGATGATTTCCCGGATGATCATTTGTATATATTGTATAGTATTTCTGACTCTCTTTCTACTCCCTGGTTTGCTAACATTGTCAATTATTTAGTTGCCTCTGTTTTTCCTCCCTTAGCATCTAAGGCCCAAAAAGATAAGATTAAAAGTGATGCTAAGCATTTTATTTGGGATGACCCCTACTTGTGGAAATTGTGCAGTGATCAGGTCATTAGACGGTGCATTCCAGATCATGAGACTAACTTAGTCCTGCAGTTCTGTCATTCTTCCGCACCGGGAGGTCATCTGGGTGTTCAAAGGACAGCTCGCAAAGTGCTTGATTGTGGTTTTTATTGGCCCACCATCTTTAAAGATGCGTGGAAGATCTGCAGCACTTGTGAGCAGTGTCAGAGAGCAGGAAATACACTTACATGGCGACAACAAATGCCTCAGCAACCTATGCTATTCTGTGAGGTGTTTGATGTCTGGGGTATAGATTTCATGGGTCCTTTTCCTGTCTCTTTTGGTTATGTTTATATTCTCCTTGCAGTTGATTATGTTTCAAAATGGGTGGAAGCCAAGCCCACTAGAACTAATGATGCTAAAGTTGTTGCAGACTTTGTCAGGTCTAATCTGTTTTGCAGGTTTGGAGTACCTAAAGCAATTGTTAGTGATCAAGGAACCCATTTTTGCAACAGGACAATGCATGCCCTGCTTAAAAAGTACGGGGTGGTACACAGGGTATCCACACCATACCACCCCCAGACTAATGGACAGGCAGAAATTTCTAATAAGGAAATCAAGAGAATTCTAGAGAAGATTGTGCAGCCAAGCAGGAAAGATTGGAGTACCAGGCTTGATGATGCTCTCTGGGCACATCGGACTGCCTACAAAGCACCCATAGGAATGTCTCCTTATCGGGTTGTCTTTGGAAAGGCATGTCATCTTCCAGTTGAAATTGAGCACAAAGCATACTGGGCAGTGAAGACTTGCAACTTCTCTATGGATCAAGCTGGCGAGGAAAGGAAGTTGCAACTGAGTGAGTTAGATGAAATCCGCCTAGAGGCCTACGAGAATGCCAAGTTCTACAAAGAAAAGACCAAGAAGTTCCATGATAGCATGATAGTTAAAAAAGACTTCGTGGTTGGGCAAACAGTGTTATTGTATAATTCTAGGCTTGGACTCATGAGTGGTAAGTTGAGGTCTAAGTGGATTGGTCCTTTTGTTGTTACTAATGTTTTTCCTTATGGTACAGTTGAGATCAAAAGCGACTCCACAAACAAGAGCTTCAAGGTCAATGGACATCGACTTAAGCCATTCCTCACGAACCCTTCTTTAGTGGACGTAGTGGTGGAAGAGACTTCCTTACTCCACCCTACTCTTCCTCCACCATGACTTAGGGAGTTTTTCTTTTCCTATCTCCTTCTTTGCTTTTATTACACTTGTCCGATTCTCTTTGATGATTTAATTGTTTTTAATCTTTTAATTGAGGACAATGTGTTGTTTAAGTATGGGGGGGGGGGGGGAGTGTTCTTTGGTTTTGCTAGTTTTGTTGGTTTTGTTAATTTGTTAGTTGTGTTAATTTGTTAATGTTGTTAGTTTCGTCGGATTTTCAGTTTAATATTTTGGGTCAATTTCATGTGCACGTACGACTTTGCATGTTTTTCTTTGAATTATAGGATATGTTCAAGAAATGGGTAATTGTTTTGAAAATAAAAGTTCTTGACATTTTGTGACTTGAAATCCTTGATTCTTCTCTACATGTCATGATAGTTTTGAAAGCTCAATTTGAAAGTGATGATTTTACCTTTGTGAGAATTTGAGCCATCCATCATTATAATCATTTGGTGTGTTTTGCCCCATTGATTGCTCGCACAATAGCCTTGGCTTGATTCTTGTTGATGCGTCCTAATTCACATGCATATTTGGAAATGATTAAGGCAATTTTGTTCTTATAAGCTTCTAGCCAAATGGACTTACCTTGAATTAATTCCTTTGATAGCCCTTTTGAGCCTTGTTTCCCTTTCCTTGTTTTGAAGCTCACTACAAGCCTTAAGTGAAAAACCATGATATTACCATATCCTTAAGGAATTTTGGAGCTTTGGAATTGTTTTGGGAATAAGTGTGGGGGGTTTTTGTTTCATTGGACAACTTGTTTTGTTGGCTATGCTTCATGATGTATTTTGGGCCATACTTGATGTACATTGTATATTGGTTAAATGTTGGACATGCTGAATGAAATGTTGTTTCTCAAAGGCTAAAAAAAAAAAAAAATCGAAAAAAAAGAAAAAGAAAAGCAATAAAGTTGACTGAATAAGATCTTAAATGGCACAAGAATGATGAAACTCTTGGTTCTACTCTTCATGTTTAATTTTTATCTTTACTTCTTTTTATTTTCTTATTTTTTTCTTAATATGCACTTATTCCCCTTTGCTCCTCTATTCCTTTGGGATTTAGCCACTTATTCCATATTTCTCCATACCTTGTCCTTGGCCCCATTACAACCTTAAAAGACCTTTTGATCCTCATGTGCTTGTGTTTATGGGTTAATTGTCAATTTTAGAATCTTGCCAAGTTTATGTGGTGTTTGCTTTCATGGGTGCTTTGAGGGTAAATAGTAGCCTAGACACTTGAGAGATAAAGTGTATATCTTGTGAGGCTTTATCACTTTTCATTCTTGAGCTGATTAACTATTTTGCCATGATTGGGTTGCTTGGATGATTTTCATGAATGTCTTGACTTTTTGGATCTCCTTATGTTAGATGTTACCCATTCCTTTCATTCCTTGATGTTCATTGAGAAATATGTGAATGTTTTTGTTTGTCTCCCTTTCATATCCTTGGATTTTGTTCTTTGTTTTATTTTGCCCAGGAGTGCAAAAGGCTAAGTATGGGGGGTTTTGATGTGCCATCATTTTCATCTATTTTCTAAACCCTTTTTGCATCATTTTAATTATTGATTGGTCTTAATTGTCAATTAATTAGGCAGTTTTATTATTTGGGCTCATTTAGCTAATTTTATGTTTTTAATCTAATTTCAGGAATTAATGAAACATTGGGCTTAATCCGGATTTTGGTTGTGGAATTGAAGAGGGCAAATAAAGCAGCGCTTACCTTAGTTAATTTCTAATTAGGAAATTTCGCAATTTTATTTTATGGGCCAGAGTATTGTAATAGGGCCCAGTGACTTTGAGTGACTCTTTTTAAATAGCTGCCTTGGGATTCGTGCAGGGCATTCTATTCTGCTATGCTATTTTCATTATTCAGAGCTTTGGTTTTAGGTTTTCACGTTTTTCTGTGCCCTTGTTACAGTTTTCGTTCTTAATGCAAATTTCCGTTTTCTGCTTCTAATTACGAGTTCATTCTTTCTTCTTCTTCTACTTTCATTTACGTTTCTGTTCATTTACGTTTCTGCTTCATGTTTCATTTGCGTTTTCTGTTTGAATCCATGGAAGGCTAGATTTTCTGGTGTTGTTTTCTTTTGAGGACGAAGCCCAACTCTCTTTGAGGTTTCGTTTGTAATGTGGTTTCCTGGCAGTTTTCCCTTCACCAGTTATCCCAATTTCGTGAATATTAATCAGTGCACGCTTCGTGTTCGATTAATTGCCTCTGAGCCTAACTTGCGTTCATGCTTAATGGACGAAGGGCTAACTGGTGTATGTGGTGCCTAATCACGTATTAAAAACCCTAAGTTGATTTTCGCTTAGTAAATTGAAATAGGGTTGGATTAAGTGGTTGACTGTTAGGGACGAATTCTCCATAACCCAGGATAAGAGAGTGGCTTCTGAATCAGAGGAAACAACCCGTTTTTAATATTAGTAGTTTCGTATTCCATTTTAATTGTCTGCTCTGTAATTACCAAACAACCAAACCCCCCCCCCCCCCCATCGTTACTGTTACTGCAAGTATATTATGAACATTTGGCTTGTCACTGCTCGTTGGGAAACGACCTAGGATCACTTCCTAGTTACTGCATTTTCATGTTTATTTGATTCGGGTACGGCCTCGATCAGAAGGGCTCTACTTCAATCCACTTAGTGAAGTAGTCCACCATGATGAGGAGGAATTTGACCTGTCCCTTGGTCGTGGGGAATTGTACGAGGATGTTTATTCCTCACATGGCAAAAGGTCAAGGGGATGTGATGCTATGGAGTGCTTTGGATGATGCGTGGTGGACATTGTCGAATTCTTGGCATTCCTTGTAAGTTTTAACATACTCAGCGTAATCAATCTTTCAGGTCAGCCAATAGTAACTGGCGCGGATGACTTTGGCTACAATGCTCAGGCCTCTGGTGTGCATTCCTCAAATTCCTATGTGCACTTTGTTCAGGACGTACTCCATATGGTTTTCATCGATCCACTTTAGCAATGGCCTTGAGATGAATTTCCTTAACATTTCATTATTAATGATAACATAGTGTGAAGCTTGGTGTCTTGCCTTTCTGGCCTCTACTGCCTCCTAAAGCAAGGCGTCGGTGACCAGGTAGGTCCATATAGGAGACATCCATCCGCTAGGAGCAATCCCACTTGAGAAGACCTCGATAACATCGATGGTGGGGGAGGTGAGGTCTCCTGGATAAACGTCTGGTGCTGACTTGGTCTCTTAGTGCTAACCAGGCGGGCTAAAGCATTAGCTTGGTCTTTCTGTCCCCTGTCAACATGGGCCAGTTCCTTATGCACGAAATGCTCTAAGAGTTGTTTGACCAGATGGTAGTACTTCTGCATTTGTGTCTCTCTAGCTTGAAAGACCTGGTTAGCTTGCTTAGTGATAGCTTAGAGTCGCTTCTGCACTGCAACTTCTTTATGTCGACCTCAATCGCTAGCTATCAGAGATTCGTACTCTGCTTGGTTGTTTGAAGCCTTCCAGTTGAACTTTATTGACTGCTTGATGGAGACATTATCTGTTCCTTCAAGGGTTACATCTGCACCACTGCCCTTGCAGTTAGAGGCTCCATCTACATATAGCGTCCATCAGCCTTCGTTGTTGTCCTCGGATAGTATCACAAGGACTGTATCACAAACTTTTGTTAAAACTAATATTTAATAAATCATCCTTAAAACAAAATTCTTCTATTAAAGTTCTTATTCAAAAATATATTTTCTTTAAACTTTAGCAAATTGATCAAGAATACAATGAGAAAGAAAGATAAGATCAAAAGAAGATGTATACCAATTTTATACTGGTTCACTCTCTATCTCTAGAGAAGCTACTCTAGTTATCTAATCCAAACCGAATTAGATTTTCACTATGCATATAGAATTATTAAAAGTAATCACAATCAAACTCAATTCCTATCCTAGAAAAAGAGAATAAGGTACCCAATCCTACAGTCCTTTGTTGCCTAAGAGAAACCTACCCATAGCCCAAACTAGAAAAACTTATTCTAGCATGCTTTTAGAAATTCATGCATATGGTAACAACATGAAAGGCTTGAGTCAAAGAAAGACACAACCTGATCAATCACACGCAAGAACCTTTGCTTGAGTGAATTAGTCTCTTCTTGATCTCACAAGTAATTCACAACAACACTTTTTACCATGAGAGCTTCAGAAAAAATGAAGTCTAGAAGTTGTGAGTCACACACTTATTTTAAGCACTTTTTCTTCTCTCTTTTTCCTTCTCAAAAGTGAGAACACAAGATCGTTATTTATAGAGAAAACTCTTTTAACCTTGTGTAATCAATTAAATATCCAATGTAATTGGTTATTTTGAAGAAGTAATCAATTATATTATCATTTGAATCAATTAAAGTGTTCTTCCCAACATCTGGAAAACTTTCAAGAACAATGTAATTGATTAGATTCTTGATGTAATTGATTAAAGTGTTCTTGATCACTTCTAAGAACACCTTTAAGAATGAAGTAATCGATTATGATCACCTAATAATCGATTAAAGCAGAGACTCATGAAAAACCAGACATGGTCTCAACTGAATTATCTAATCGATTAAGGTTAACTGGTAATCAATTAAATTGAAACTATAATCTCTCTATAAACTACAAAAACTTGTGTAATCGATTATGATAAGCCTTGTAATCGATTAAAACGGGTATTTTTATGTACTGAAGAAGTTTCTAACTTTAGAAACAATCTTCCTATCTCTACATAACGAAGCATGATGTACTTATGAAAAGATAAAGACTAAGATGCAACAATCAATGCAAATGCCACTCAAAGAGTTGGGCATGCAAAAAGATAAAACATATTCAAGCTCCAAAGCTTAGTCTTCATGTTGCTACCCCTATCTCTAACATACCATTCAACTTCTCGTTGCGTAAATGTGGTTCATACTTTTGATGGCGCACAAGTGCCTCTTCCGAGTTGACTTGGTGTTGCCCCTTGTATTTTAGGGCGCCTGGACTAGTTTTTGTATTAGGGGTAGTTTTGTAACTTCATAAACATTAACGCACTATTTGATGTGTGTGTTGGGAGAGAAATTTAATTGAATTGAGAGAAGCCCAATTCAATTAAATTTTGGACCATCCTAAGGGGAAGGTGAGTATTTTCTTGCTACACCCCATTGTCACATCATATAGTCACACTTTGCGCATGTCCTTCATGCTTTACATGCCTCATGACGCCTAAGCACACTTAGTGGAGAATCTTGGACTTGATCTTGGATTAGTGGGCTGAACCATAATTAAAATTCACTAATCATAATTAGTGAAATTTTGGCTCCAAATTTGGTTCCACAAATTCAAGTGAAATTTGAATAGAAAGTCAAATTGCCCTCCAATTTTGTGTGATACTTAGGTTATAAATAGAGGCCTTATGTGTGTATTTTTTCAACTTTGATCATTTGAGAAATTACACTTCAAAGTTCAGACCTCATTTGGCATAAATGTTTTGCCCCTTCTCTCCATCTCCGTCCACTCACCTTCTCCAATCTTCAAGCTCTTATCTATGGCTTCCTATGGTGATAAACTTGTTCTCGACTCATCTTCTCCTTGAAGTGGCATCTCCAATCACCTTTCCTCCTTCTCCAATTTGCTGCCATTGATCTTCAAAAAGCAAAGGAGTCCATTGATGAAGAAGATCCAAGGCCTACAAGCTTTACATGTAGCTACATCAAGGTCTCTAATTCTAATGGAGATGGCAACGTACATCTCCATAAAAGACCACAATGACTCGTCATTACCCTCGTAAAGGTTGACCAGAGTGATGGATGTGGTATGGTAAGGGAGGCTAGTTGCATATTACGCTTTGAAGCATTAATTGGGATAATGTGAAGAAAGAGTCAATGGATCATGGGGGAAGGCGTTTGTACCACGTCAGTGCCAACCCTTTGAGGGAGGTGGGAAAGACCTTGCACATCACCGTGTCATCATTAGAGTACTAATTGACTTGCATGGTGAATATGTCTAAGTGCTCATCCAGATCTAAGGCATCATCATATCATTTGATGTTTAGAGGTTTCCAGGTGGTGGGTAAGGTATCCATGATGCCATCCATGAAAGGGTGCTAGTGAATGACATTGTCGTCGAGGTTGAGTGATTTGATCAGGATTGGATTACAGGGTGCTCGTGGTGATTGTAAGAGGAGAGTTAAGTGTGGCTTTCCTCCGTTAATCGTTGCATTCTGCCTCTTGTGTTGGATCGAGTGGCCTCAGAATAATTAAGAAGGGGGGTTGAATTAATTATTCCTAAACCTTTAATAATTAAAAAATTACTCTTCTTAGACTTTTACTTATATTGTTAAGAGAATAAGGAGTAGAAGAGAAACTTAACAGAAAGTAAAAGTGGAAATTAAATGCACAGCAGAAAGTAAAAGAGTAGGGAAGAAGGAAACAAACACACAAGAGTTTTTATACTGGTTCGGCAACAACCCATGCCTACATTCAGTCCCCAAGCAACCTGCGGTCCTTGAGATTTCTTTCAACCTTGTAAAAATCCTTTTACAAGCAAAGATCCACAAGGGATGTACCCTCCCTTGTTCTCTTTAAACCTAGTGGATGTACCCTCCACTAGAACTGATCCACAAGAGATGTACCCTCTCTTGTTCTCAGTCAAACCCAAGTAGATGTACCCTCTACTTGTACCACAAAGGATGTACCCTCCAATGTGTTGAGACAAAGATCTCAGGCTGTTAAACCTTTGATACTTTGTGAATAGGGATACAAAAGAATTCTCAGGCGGTTAGTCCTTTGAACACTTTTTTATTAGGGAATGGGAAGAATCAAAAGAATTCTCAGATTGTGTCGTTTTGAATTTTTTGACAAGGGAGAAGGGAGACACAAAAGAATTCAGGCGGTTAGTCCTTTGTTCTTTTAGAAAAGGGAGAAGAGAGACACAAAAAGAATTCAGGCGGTTAGTCCTTCGTGAATTCTTTTTGGCAAAGGGAGAAGAGAATGAAAAGATGAATAGCACAAGTTTTCAAGGTTTGGAAAACCAGAAAACTTCTGAAAGCTTTTGGTACAAAGAAGAAGAAGAAGTTCAAAGAGATTCAAGGCTTGTAAAGGATTGTAATGAATAAGTGTAAAAAGTGTTCAAGATACTTGAAATGCAAAATAAAGCCTTGCTTTTATAGACTCTTCATGTCTGGTCAAGACAACCATTTAGAAGAGTTAATACTTTTAGAAAAAACTTAAAACCAATTTGAAAAAGTCAAAAACCTTTTGAAGAGTTACATCTTTGATTTATTCAGAAACAGTCACTGGTAATCGATTACCAAATTAGTGTAATCGATTACACAAAGCTTTTGTGTGAAAGGATGTGACTCTTCACATTTGAATTTGAATTTCAACGTTCAAAGGCACTGGTAATCGATTACCAAAACACTGTAATCGATTACAGCTTTTTGAAAATAATTGGAACGTCGTAAATTCAATTTGAAAACTTTTTCAAAACAATTTTGCTACTGATAATCGATTACAACAATCTGGTAATCGATTACCAGAGAGTAAAAACTCTTTGGTAAAAGGTTTTGTCAAAAACTCATGTGTTATTCAAAGTTTTGAAAAACTTTTTAATACTTATCTTGATTGAGTCTTCTCTTCATTCTTGAATCTTGAGTCTTGATCTTGATTCTTGAATCTTGATTCTTGTCTCTAGACTTTCTTCTTGAGTCTTGAATTCTTCTTGATTCTTATCTTGAACTCTTGAATTGTTCTTGATTGATCTTTGAGCTTTTTGTCATCATCTTTTGTTATCATCATTGTTATCATCAAAACACCTTTGAATCACCTTTGATTCACCATGAAGCTTTGCTTCTACAATCTCCCCTTTTTGATGATGACAACTTCTGAAATCAAGAAACACACACACACACTTTTTCCTAGTCGATCACTCACATAAATTCTCCCCCTTTGTTTTTGAATGTATGCTTCACTTGAAATTAAGTTATTTAATTATGTGAGTTCTTGATTTAATCCCTATTTCTCTCCCCTTTTGGCATCAACAAAAAGCCAAAGTGCGTAACAAATATAAAACATACATAAATGACTAATCACACAAGAGAATAACAAATATAAAACATACATAAATGACTAATCACACAAGAGAATAGAGAACAATTAAACAAGATAAATTCATCAAACTTAGAAAGGTAAGAAATATAGAAACCATACATAAATGTCATACAAAAAAATAGAAAAGAATCAAACAAGATAACTTAACCACTCATCAATCTTAGAAAGATAATACTTCATAGAATGTCATATAATCCAGAAAGTCATTCATAATATTCAAATAAAACATATATGAATAATTAAAAAATATAAAACACAATATCAAATGTAAGTACATACCACTAGTCATATATTATTAAAGTAATTAAGTTTAAAACACACAATCATAAACAACCAAGAGCAAGTCAATATAATCATCATGTTCAGTCATACTAAGCAAGTATTAAAAAAATACTTAAGTGTTCAAATGTCATAAAAACATAGCTAAATACAAGGTTTTTTTTAAAAAAAAACAAAATATAATTATAATCTAAATCTATTATCAGAGAATCAAAACTTAATTTTAAGTAACAAAAATTAGTTATGAACACATACATGGTAACTCATTACTTATGTCAATTATTTTAGCATATTAATATAATTTTGACAAAAATCTAATCATGTCAAATTATATAAAAATGTATAAACATACAATAAATGTATTCATACAAGAGAGAAAAACTTATAAAAATCAAACAAGATAATAAATCATCCTCACATTATAATAGAAGCATATGTGCATAAATAACAAATAAGTTATAAGTCATCAAAACATAAATCATTTGTCTAAGTCACTTGCATCTAGAAGTCCTAATTCTCTTCAATGGTGTAGAAAGAATCTTTGGTTAGTGGTTTTGTGAAGATGTCTGCAAGTTGGTTTTTAGTATCTACAAATTTTAAGAATACAGTCACCTTTTTCCAAAGACTAAGTGCTAATTGACTATCAACACTTACCAAGATGAGTTCTTATTAACATAGGTTGTTTCATCACATCAAAATGATTTTATTTGAAATAAAATATAATAATTTTGAAAAACATAAAAAAATATTTTGAACAATCAATCAAGTAATTCAAACATATCAAACAAGAATTATACAAGGATTGAAGGATATAGATCACAGGCATTATCAAACATTCAGATTTGTTATAGATAATTTAAAAACTTAGAAAGTTCAAAGAACTCAATCAATCATGTAATCATTATTTTTTCTGAAACCTACATGCTCAATATCTTTATCATGTTCATGCTTGATAACACATTTTTTAGAATAAAAAAGATACTTTATATATGAAAATTCTTATATAAAAATAAATAAATATAATATAATGGATTTTGAAAAATTTTATGAATGAACCTTAAGCAAGTAATTCTCATGTCATATTAAAAAATATGCAAGAATCATACAAGAGATATAAAATCATACATAACTATTCATAAATGACTAATTACATATTATATAAAAAATCATGCATAATTATTTTTATAAATATATATTATCAAAATAATCAACATAACTTTTAAATATAAAAAATCATAATAGCTTTCAAGAACAATCATTCATCAATCATTTCAAATTAATTAAATTTAAATAACAATCAACTAACTATGCATAATACTTTAAAAATTTTCAAATTTCAAATTTTTTAAATTTTAATTTTAAATTTCAAATTTTTAATTTCAAATTTCAAATATTAAATTTTAGATTTCAAATTTTAACTTCCAACTTCCAATAACTTCCACTTCTAATTTTCAACTTCCATTTTCAACTTTTAATTTCTAGTAACTTCCATTTTCAACTTCCAACTTCTATTTTCAATTTTTAACTTTCAATAACTTTCAAATTTTAATTTTCAAACTTCCAATAACTTCCAAATTTTAATTTTCAAACTTCTAAAAAGTTGAACACAATTACCAAAGACTAAAGATCAATCATGTATATAGAAATTCTTTAAACTAAATATAGTTAATTAATCATAATAAATTTTAACATAATCAAATAACAATCATCAACACATATCATGGTAATTATTCAATTATCTTAACATGTCAAAACATTTTTTAATTTTTTAACATAATCTAATCGTCTTAGAAACAAAACATAAGTAATTCAAGCATTAATCAAATCAAACAAAAATCAATTAATCATACATACTAAATATAGTTATTTAATCATTGTAAACACAATCAAACAATTTTAACAATTATTTTTTATTTGCCACAAAAATAACTTAACTGTAAATACTAATCATACCTTAATTCATAGAGATGGCTTAGATGTTACCTCTTTTGAGATTTTACTGATATTGTTGTCGTCGTATGTAATATGTCCACTTTTGGGGGAAATGGTTGTAAACTTGGATACATCTCCCGTCATGTGCATGGAACATCCACTGTCTATGTACCATTTCTTCCTTATAGAATCTTCATTGTTATTCTCATCAGATTTTGTCATGAGACACAAGTTGACTTGGTCTTCATAATGATCTTTCAGTAACCTGTTCTTCAAAATACTTTTGAAAGACAAAGAATCTAAAGAGGCCATTAATCTTGAAGTTGTTAGACTTTCTACAAGAAACCTGCTCTGATACCACTTGTTGGATCGAGTGGCCTCAAAATAATTAAGAAGGGGGGGTTGAATTAATTATTCCTAAACCTTTACTAATTAAAAAATTACTCTTCTTAGACTTTTACTTATGTTTTTAAGAGAATAAGGAGTAGAAGAGAAACTTAACAGAAAGTAAAAGCGGAAATTAAATGCACAACGGAAAGTAAAAGAGTAGGGAAGAAGGAAACAAACACACAAGAGTGTTTATACTGGTTCGGCAATAACCCGTGCCTACATCCAGTCCCCAAGCAACCTGTGGTCCTTGAGATTTCTTTCAACCTTGTAAAAATCCTTTTACAAGAAAAGATCCACAAGGGATGTACCCTCCCTTGTTCTCTTTAAACCTAGTGGATGTACCCTCCACTAGAACTGATCCACTAGAGATGTACCCTCTTTTGTTCTCAGTCAAACCCAAGTAGATGTACCCTCTACTTGTACCACAAAGGATGTACCCTCCAATGTGTTGAGACAAAGATCTCAGGCTGTTAAACCTTTGATACTTTGTGAATGGGGATACAAAAGAATTCTCAGGCGGTTAGTCCTTTGAACACTTTTGTATTAGGGAATGGGAAGAATCAAAAGAATTCTCAGACTGTGTCGTTTTGAATTTTTTGACAAGGGAGAAGGGAGACACAAAAGAATTCAAGCGGTTAGTCCTTTGGTCTTTTGGAAAAGGGAGAAGAGAGACACAAAAAGAATTCAGGCGGTTAGTCCTTGGCGAATTCTTTTTGGCAAAGGGAAAAGAGAATGAAAAGATGAATAGCACAAGTTTTCAAGGTTTGGAAAACCATAAATCTTCAGAAAGCTTTTGGTACAAAGAAGAAGAAGAAGTTCAAAGAGATTCAAGGCTTGTAAAGGATTGTAATGAATAAGTGTAAAAAGTGTTCAAGATACTTGAAATGCAAAACAAAACCTTGCTTTTATAGACTCTTCATGTTTGGTCTTGACAACAATTTAGAAGAGTTATAACTTTTAGAAAAAACTTAAAACCAATTTGAAAAAGTCAAAAACCTTTTGAAGAGTTACATCTTTTGATTTATTCAGAAACAGTCACTGGTAATCGATTACCAAATTAGTGTAATCGATTACACAAAGCTTTTGTGTGAAAGGATGTGACTCTTCACATTTGAATTTGAATTTCAACGTTCAAAGGCACTGGTAATCGATTACCAAAACACTGTAATCGATTACAGCTTTTTGAAAATAATTGGAACGTCGTAAATTCAATTTGAAAACTTTTTCAAAACAATTTTGCTACTGATAATCGATTACAACAATCTGGTAATCGATTACCAGAGAGTAAAAACTCTTTGGTAAAAGGTTTTGTCAAAAACTCATGTGTTATTCAAAGTTTTGAAAAACTTTTTAATACTTATCTTGATTGAGTCTTCTCGTCATTCTTGAATCTTGAGTCTTGATCTTGATTCTTGAGATCTTGAACCTTGAATCTTGATTCTTGTCTCTCGACTTTCTTCTTGAGTCTTGAATTCTTCTTGATTCTTATCTTGAACTCTTGAATTTTTCTTGATTGATCTTTGAGCTTTTTGTCATCATCTTTTGTTATCATCATTGTTATCATCAAAACACCTTTGAATCACCTTTGATTCACCATGAAGCTTTGCTTCTACATCTTGTTGTTGCCTCGACATGGGTGGGTGCTGGGGACGGAGAGCAAGGTAGAGATGGTGGTGGTGGGGGTGGTAGAGGTGGGTGTTGGATTGTTAGTCGGGCTCTAAGATTTGTGTTTTCCTTTATTAATCTTTGCATGTCTTCCTCTTGTTGCTGCCTTGAGGCCTTTAAATCGGCCTCCGTTTTCTTTCACAAATGTTCCATCAATTCTCAAATTTCCCATATTGTTGATGTCTCGACTTGTGGGGAGCATGCAGATGAACTGGGATCGCTTCTCTTGGTTGCTACCATTTTGTGGCCGTAGGAAAATTTTTCAGTGGGCGCCAAATGTTCATGTTTAGTTTCTGAGGGGTCCAACTTAACTATTTGGTCCTTTCCTTCTCACTAGAATCTCCAATCTCCGGTGTTGAAGTGGGGGGAGGTACCTGCAAAAGGGACTCTTACGAGCAAGTCAGTGGTGCTTTAAGGTGTTTATGTGTCTATGTGTGGGATCAATGAAAAATGTACCTAGGGGTCTCCCCTCCGGCTCTATATATACATGTTTGGTGTCGTGGGACTCTTGCAATGTTCAAGCCACGTTCGCGAATTGCTTCTCTATCCGTCGAGACCAAGTTTGTGGGTGGCAATTGAGGATCGCTGCGATCTGAGCACGTGGGGGCCCATGAGCCAAGTATGTGTCAAGCTTTACGGGTCGTGTACAGGTTTGACTTTGTTTTTAGATCTTATATCTCTTTATTTTTCAAAAAAAATTATTTTCCTTGTTGTCCGATAAAATCTAAATCAAAACTTATCTAAGTATTTTAAGTTTATTTGCATCAAACAATAAAATGTTATTTCAATCTTTACAAAGTTTTTAAATTTCTGAAAACACAATCCAAGTTCCTTCTTATGTTAGCTGCTTCTACAAATATAATAAAATCACATTTTAAAAAAATATTAATCATTCGAATAAAGTAGATTATTGCTTTCATCTTTTTAAACCTATCAGAAAAATTATTTTATTTGATTGATCAATTATTTAAATTAACATTAAATATAAAAGATATATAATTAAATCAATTCGTGGGCATTAACTTCAATTTTGATAATGGTTCTTCATTTTACTCATATTTTAAAGAGAAAATGTTTCCATAAGACAATTCAATGTTTTTATCATTCTCCTTTTTATTGATGTCTCACAACAAGAATATTATACTTTGAACTAAATCCAAAATATTGCAAAAAACAAAGAAGTAGAATAAGACACATTGATTCTCAATTTCGACTTTCTATTTCTCACCGTGAAAGAACTTTTCTCTTTTTCTACATAAAAAGAGTCACTACTTAACAAAGACAAACACTTAACACAAACAAATTCTGAGTAAAAAAAACATAAGTATGGATAAAAAATTAGTAAATCCATAAACAAAATAGGCAGAAAATGAGATAAATGAATGCTTGAAAAAATTCCACAAATGTAAGTGTCGAGTGCCCCAGCTTGAAAAAAAAAAAAAAACTACACAGATGTGAAAAAAAGCACCCATATCCACCATTTACATTACCATCTGAAAATATAAAAAACAAGAGTTTAAGAATGTGGATAACCCTTTGCATTGGTCCATTATATATTGTAAATGTCGTACTAATTAGGGTGGTATAATTGTAATAATTTACGAAAATAACGATTTTAAAAACATAAACAATATTTACAGATTAATTGATAGGTTAAAAAGTCTCATAAATTTAAAAACTGAAACAATATATTTAATTAGTGGATAGATTAAAAAGTCCCATATAAATTCATATCCCAATACTACATTTTTTAAAAGTCTCATATAAGTCCTTACGATTTACGGAATCTATCATATGATTCCAATGCACGGATTTTTTAAAATAAGTACTATTTTTAGGGATATTAATATGAAAAAATTAATAATTAATTCAAAATAATATGCAAAAATTCATGATTATTTAAAAATGAATTTTCAAATAATTATGGATATTCTTAATAATTTATATCATCATTTATATTTTAAATAACAAATATTCATATCATTATCATAATTTTAGGAAAATTTTACGAATCATTAACATATTGTATTTAGTATTTTTTATTTTAATATCAATTACACCAATTTTACTACTCATTTTTTTATTAATTATTATTCCTTAACAGCTACTACGATTGATTATGGTAAATTGGTCATATTTGTTAACTCAGTAATTTGAGGCTAACATTTATTATGATTAATTTGTTTGTCCCAAATATAGATATATCAATTTAAATAGCCTAGCTTAACGTTTTTTGGGCTACCAAAAAAAAATATATTAATTAATTACAATATATATACTAATAAAACATAAAATAATCCTTAATTCCTTAGAATTCTGATATTTTTTTAAAATAATGCACAATGAATTAATAAATAATGTGACAAAAAAGTGAGCGAAAAATAAATTAATTAATAATAAAGTCTTTTTTTTTACTTTAACATATAAAAATAAAAATTTAAAGGTCATTTAATATAAATAATGATTCGTTAAATCAGGAGATAAAATAAAAAATGAATTGTGTAATTATACTCAATTAAAATATTATTGTAAATTTAAAATTAACAAATAATTAATTGTTTATAAATTTTGAGAATGTCACTTGTCAACAATCCTTTAAGTAAACATTCTTGGATGTATATAGTATATACTATATACTATAGATAATTCTAGAGAATGCCATGTGCCAACAATCTTTTTAGAAAATATTCTTGTATGTATATATTAGAGATTAGTTTTTTCCACTCATATCTCTTATATTATTAATGATATGGATTACAAAAATAAAAAATAAATTAATAATGATAATGTTAATTTTATAAAATTATTATTCTCTTTTATCTATTTATTAATTTTTCTTGATTTGTGTAAAATAACCTATGACGATAATTATAATGAGATAGAGGGACTATTATATATAAAGTAAACCAATATGTTCATTCATGAAATTGTGAGGTGGTAGCAAGTGCATCTATGGTATATGATAATGGCATAAACATCTCCATAATTGTATTTGGTTGATCACATTAGTCCAAAATTAAATGTTTGTTAATAATGTTGTTTACGAAGGATGAGGTGGCACATTAAGTGTCTCCTAATGTCCTAAATGATTATCATGAGGATGTCTACAAGAGCTCAAGCAATACATAATAATTAAAAAAATTTCTTTTTTAAAAAAATATTGGTTATCAACCTTTCTTATTCCCTAAAGGACTCAAACACATCCCCCTCCACCCCATACGAAAAAAAAACCAACACTACTTCACTCCCTTCTAACATTTTCGACAAACTCTTATGCAATGCACTAGAACCTAAGAACTATGGCTTTGACGAAATGGGCCACAAACACACCACATAAGTGAACTTGACACTACACTTCAACCACAAATATTAAGGCATTAGGTTTGTGGGTCATGCTCACTTATATGTTTCTCAACTTTCCCATTTGTACCCAATGTGGGACTTCATCTTCACACTTGTACTTCAACAATCTTTCTCTTAAGTGAGTCTACTCCACATGGTAATTCCCCCTCAAGTGGAAGCTTTTTTTTCAATTCAAGATTATTCAATGATGGCCTTAAATATTAACCATGGTTGCCAATATGGTCTCAGCGTTAGACCCTTCAAGCTTATCCATTGCTGGAAACATATTCAAGATACTTGCACTATCGCTCCACCATTTCACAATCACGGGACACGTGTGCCTAGACTCCATGAAGAAGACTTTTAATTTCCATATATAGACCCACCACCCAATGGGGAAGACTTTTAATTTCACCTGGTCGAACTATCGACTGTAATGTCAACTGTTGGGAAATAATGAAGGATAAAACATCGGGGAGATCTTCCCCAATGGGCCACATGATAAACGTCAAATTTACCATACTTTCATATACATTTGAGATGTTTATTTGATACTTTAGGCCATGTTTTGAATCAAATTTGTTATGCTTCCAGTTTTTAATATACTTTAGATAGGAATTACAATTTTAGAAGTTTTTAATATGATTTTGTGAGTTTTCACAGAGAAATATGGCAATTTTACAAGGTAACCTCGCTTAAATGAGGTATTGGTCGCTCAAGCTAGCTCAAAGAGAGGAAAAAATGAAATTTTATAGAAGATATCTCACTTGAATTAAGAGCGCACCAGACAGCGCATCCAGAAACTAAATTAATTTAAAACTAAGATAATTATCGAGATATAGCTCGAATAAATGAAGAAAATCACTTGGAAGATAATTTCCTTGTATAGATTATATTATTTTGTAAATTAAGGAGGCATAGGCAGCAACAAAAGGAGACATCTCAACACACCATCCTTCACTGAAAACCCTTGTCTTTCCTCTTTTCTTGTATTTCATGAGTGGCTAGCTTCTTTCTTAGCTAGGAGAGGAAAGGAATGAATCCTATTTAATGTAATTTTCTCACATTAATATATTGTTTGAGTTCATTATTCGTCTTTTATAATTAATGCTTTATGAGCCTGTACACCTCACAGATGATTCCAGGAATTGACGTGCACTTTGGCAAGTCTCGTTGAAACTCGAACTGAATCGGATACTTAATTGGGGTTATCTCTAGGGATAGAATAATCTTGGTTAAGCCTTGCTAATTCCCAAAGGATAATGTTGATTTCTTATGTTGGTTTACCAAAGGATTAGGTATCAAGGCAAGTGATTTATGGTCTATCACCTGAGGGATTAGGGATATAATTAGTGAATTGGGGATGAATGATATAACAATGTAGAAGTGTGAGGAATTGCAGCATCTCAACATTATTGTTTCCATCTACAATTACTATCACATCAACAAGTAACTTCTTACCTTTTCTTTTAATTTCTATTATTAAATTTTCAACACATTAATCTCTCTAGAAAAATATATATTTTATTTTTTGTTTTGATTAGTTTTATTTTTAGGTAGTTTAAAATATAAAAACACAAAAATATCTTTATTTGAAAGGTTTTAATTTGAATATTCATCCTAGCACTATTCCCTTAGGAAAGTGATATTATCTACTAGACAAGTGAAACCTATAAGTGTGAATCTAGATCCAATATGATAATGTATAAGAATTTGGCTCTAATATGATAGTTGATAATTGTCTCTTGTACTTGCATTTCGTAGTATTTTCTATTAAGTTCGAATGACCATTCGTCTCAACCTCCCTAGAATTTGATGCATAACATAAGTATAAATTAATGATACTCTAATGAGTTTTTAACAAGTGGACAAAATTATTATGTTAAAGGAATATCGTCCACAACTATAGAGACTATGCTCTATTTTAACCTAGTGTCAAACATGCTATATGCATTGAGCGTCCACTCATGTGCATAACAACATAACACACTAACATAAGGTAAATTTGTGTGTCCAGTCTCAACAACTGAGTATCACAAAAAAGGGAAATGCACATGTAATGTTTTATTCAAATTGCATTTCTCTCTATTATGTTTGAATAGCTAACATTTGAATTCAAGAAAAGGACAAGATAGAAAGAGACTAGAAGACTTTAGTGGAATATCCCCTGGAAGGTTGCTTTCACAAAGGTCAAAAAGCACATGGCGCTATCTATACTTCATATAAAATCCTATCCATTCACAGCTTTACACGTCAACCAATTCCTCTATGTGAGACAATGGTCTTTTCAAGATAATGATGCAAATCCTGCAAGAGATACCTCACTAAAGTTTATAAAAGGATGTCTCCCTTAATGAAGCAATGAATGAAAAATGAGAAAAAGAAAGAACAAGAGCGCATGCAAAATTCTTGAGGCAAAACTCTGTTATAATGTTATAAACACTGCATGTTCTATATTGTTATTATTCTTTGTAAATCAAAGTAGTTTGTATTTGTGCTTAATTCTTAGTGTTAAGAATACTTGTACTCAATCAAACATTTGTTTGTGAAAGTCAGGAGTGGCTTAGTGTTAAAAAAATACTTGGGTTCTTAGATTCAGGGGGAGTCTAAGAAGATAGCAGAACTAGTTTTAAGAATACTTGAAAAGCTAGGAGTGTCAGATTAGAATACTCGTTTGTAATTAGTTATTGATTAGTGGAACCCTTTACTAATGAGTAAAAGAAAATTGGACATAACTCAGGTTGAGCGAACCAATATAAACTAAGTGTTTCTACTCCTCTCTATTTGTTTTATCAAGTACTCTTATTACATTTTCTAACATCACTTTACACCAACTTCTTATTTGAAAAACTATTTTAAGAACCTCTTATTTGTCATTGAATGACCACTCTGTTCTTCATTACATAATCTGTTTATTATCAATGGATGACTAATGTTTGTCTTTGTATTATCCATACTATCCCTATTATTGCGAAAAGTTTTTTATCTTTGATACACACACTATTCAACCCCCTCACCTTTATTGTGTTTCTTGCAGTTTCATTTTCAATGCTATTATGTGATATCTCTTATGCTTATGGGTTATGTTTCTGCTCAAATTAGTTAAGCTTTGAATAAATTCATATTTTATTTATAATTTTTTATTATATTACTTTTTATACTTGGTCTTTGGTTGTTTGTTATTATTTTGTAGAAAATATGTTGAAGGACCCTTTTGGAGAAAAGTCAAAGAGAACTGTCACCCAATACAAAAAAGAAATAAGACATTTGGATTTCTTGACCTGACTTAAGCCAACCCCATATAGGGATGACTTAAGCCAACCCTTGGGATAATAATTTGGAGTCCTCTAACCTCACTTAAGTGAATCACATTTGCGGGCAACTTATCAAGTCCAGGAGAAAGGTCAGGAGCCACTCGCTTAAGTGATCCCTATTTGGAGACCACTGAAGTGAATGTTAAGGAAGGGACTTATGCATGAAATTTTCAATTACTATAAAAGGAACCTCTAACAACATGAAGACTGGTTTTGAAGATGTGATTTTTTAGGCACAAAGGTCAAAGGGTGTTATGTGATGGTTTCCATGCTTAAGGCTTCTCCTTGGATCATCCCTTCGTTAGATTCTTCATCATTCATAGCTATGAGTAGCTAATTTCATCCTCGTTGGGGTTTAATGTCATTAGAATACTACTTTCATGCAATTAAGTTATATTCTTATTCAATGAAGGTTGTTATTGTTCATCTTTTATGCCTAGTGCTTGGTTTGACCAAATACTAATTGCACAATCCTATTATTTCAATTGTAATTGAAAAATTCTTTTGAATTGCGAACTGAAGAAGGAAACCAGCAATCTTTATGCCTAGGGATAAGGTCTCAAAGTTTATGTTTTTATGTGATGGCAACATAAAAAAGAAAGTCTAAATTTTCCATGGAAGCCGACTTGAAATATTTGTATTATTCAACTCATTTGTCCATTCATCTTGTTAAAAGCAAAATCAAAATCCTTTGTTTCGAGGGTAATTTTCCATAAAATAGATTGGAAAAGATTCAATCCACTTGTTGGCCTGCTTCTTAGCTCTTAATGCCTGCTTTAAGCTTCATCAAGAGAATTAGTTATCACTAAAACTAGTTTTCTTAATGCAAGTCACTTTACACTAATTCAAGGGATTGGTAGTCAAACCAAGGGACTTAGGTTCTTTTGTTTAAGAAATTAAGGCTTGAATAATTTTTGGATTGATGATAACTAAATCACAATTGAATAGGAATAGTTAGTGATTAGTGTTAGATAATATTAGATATATCAGCTAAGGGTAGTTTAGTCATTCTATCATTTATATATTACTCTCTTGGCCTTGTATTTTACTGAATTTGCAGTTGTTATTGATATGGAACCCTAGCTCTCTTTCTTATTCTCCATAATATCTCTTCTCTATGTTAACATGGTATCAGAGCTTGGTTAATGATTAGGAAATGCTATAATCCTATTTGATTTGTTTGATCCAGTTGTGACCTTGTTTGTGACCTAGTTCATGATCTAGTTTTGTCACACCTCCTTCTATGATTTTTCAACCCCATGTTTGATTTGTTTGATCCAATTTGTGACCCAAGTCACGATCTAGTTTGTGCATCCTCTGATCATTGCAAGCTTCTTTATTTTGTCGCAACTTCATTTTTGTTTCGACGTGATGGTTCTGGTAATCTGTTTTGTTGTGTTATTTTTTATTGCCACACTTTGTTATTGGTTTGCTCTGTCAAATATGGCTGGTGAAAATGATGATTTTCTTCAATCAATTAGGGAACAATTGAATGGAAAAAAATTATCCATATTGGAGCTATGTAATGAAAAATTTCTTGAAAGGCAAGAGAATGTGGGGCTATGTTGGTGGAACTTTTGTTGTGCCTCAAGATGAGAAAAATGCAAAATCTACATAGAAGATGGAAACTTGGGAAGTCAACAACTCAAAGATCACTACCCAGATCAATAATTATGTTTTGCAAACAATAGGGATGCAAGTTGAGAAGTATGATTTGGCTAAAGCTATTTGGGACCATTTAAAAATGTTGAATGTCTAGTCTAATTTCGCAAAACAATACTAGTTGAAAATTGATATTCGAGCCCTTAAGCAAAGTAACATGAGCATTCAAGAATTCTATTCTACTATGTCTAATTTGTGGGATCGAGTTGGCTCTTAATAAACCTACAGAATTGCAAGCTCTCAAAGTGTATACTAACTTTATAGAGCAACAACGTTTGGTTCAATTTTTTATGGCCCTTCAGGATGATTTTGAAGGACTTCGTTGGATGATCTTACGCCTTCATCCCCTTCCCAATGTTGATGTCGTAGTTAATGAGTTGTTGGCTGAAGAAATACAACTTAAGTCCAACTCTAGTTCTGACAAAGGAATTTTCTTTGCTTCTCCACCAGTCTTTGTTGCTCTGTTTACTAAAGTAAGTCTTAAGGAAAGGTTGGCCATGATGAATGTAGTTATTGTAAGGAGAAGGGTCATTGGAATACACACTGTCTAAAATTGAAGTCACAACAATAATCTCAATGGCTTCCTCCTCATAATCAATCAAACCAAAGAAAATTTAAAGCTCTATCATCAAATGTTGTTGTTGTTCCCAATGATGGGCACAAATCCACTTCTGATGCCCCCTCTCAAGTAGTTGATCTTGTTGAACAGTTTAAAAAATTGCTTGCTACTCAGTCACTTGACATGTCTGCCTCTTCCTTAAAAGGTTTGCCTTCCTCTAGTTCATTAGGTATGTCTCTATCCATATGGATTCTTGATTTTGGAGAATCACATCACATGTCATATGATCCCAAGTATTTTGTGTCTTTAAATCCTATCTTGTCTTTATCAGTCATGATTGCTGATGGTAGTCCAATGCCATTAGTAGGCACTGAATCTGGGAGGCTGATTGGGACAGACTGTAGACTAGGGGACTTTATATATTAGATGACCTGAAGGTTCCAAATGCAATTAGCAATCATATGATCCTATGTATTTTATGTCTTTAAATCATGTCTTGTCTATATCAATCATGACTGCTGTAGCACCCTGAAATATTGCTAATTATAAATTGATGTTTAATTGTATTTATCGTGTTATTTGACTATATGGTTGACTTGAATAAGTTGAGGTATGGCTTGAATTAGTCATGTGTGATTTGCTTGATGTGGATGTTGAGTTATGTGGAGTTTCATTGAGCTAAGTTGAAATTATGAGATTTCAAATTTTACTTAAACCTATTTCAGTAAAATCGCGATCCTGGAATCATTAACCGTTGGATCGTCTTCAACTTTTGGCTGGAGGTTCCTAAGACAATTCTCCACAGTTTGACCATTAGGATTTTGGAAAAAAAACAGCTTTTGATCTTTCTCTTAGTGTGAGAAGTGCGCTATGCACAATTTCAACCCGATAATAAATTGCACTGAGTGAGAATTGTCGCACTAAGCGCAAAAAGTGGACTCCTGCTTAGCAAGAAGAGCTCGCTAAGCGAGATCTGTAAATTATAAATATGTTCTTCAGCGTGAAAAACACGATTCTTCACTCTCCTCCTCTCCAAACTCCCACCCAAAGCCTAACACCTTCTTCTCCACCACCCACGGCCACCGGTGGCCACCACGAGCCGCCGTTGCTTGCCGCCAATCCCCCACACCAAGAGGAATATTTTATTCGAAGCGGAATCCTCAAAATCCACCTCAAGGATACGGTGGAGAAAATTCCCTCAATCCTTTCTTTTGTGGCTTCTCTGAGGTAATCTTGACTTCTAAGCCTTTCTCTTAGTTAGTTTGAGTTTCTCTTAGTGTCTCTTTTGTTTTGGGTACTGTAATAGGGTGTTTTTACACTTCCTTTAAAAAACCCTTGAAAATGAGACATTGTAAAATGTATCTTTTTATAAAATTGATGTTATTTTTGTGACCTTCACTGAACCCCAGTCACATTGGCGTTAGCGGAATTTTAAAATGACGTCTCCTTTTAGTAGAATCCGAAACACCCCTTAGCCCTTTTTGTTTAGACAGGGGTATTTGACTCCGAATGTTGTCATTAACCTTATTTCTGAAATCTATACTAAATTTACTTCAATTTGGTATATAGAACCTTGCATTTGGACTTACGAACGTGAACGAGAAAGGTCTCTGAGCGACGCAAAGAGGAACTGACGTAGAGCTTATAGTAGGTGAAGGGAGTTTACTAAAATTTATGGCTTTTAATATCATAGCTGGGATCAGGGAACCTAACTATGGAGATGTATGCATGTCCCTGTTGCATGCTGGTTTTCAAGAAAACAATGTTTTTGACTAATGGGATGCGATATGTCTATTATTGATAAATGACATTATTATCTTTATTAGACTTATGTTGTATGAAGACCTAGGGAGTGTTAATCTCAGGCATGAACTATATATGTATGCATATGCGAAATGTGACTTACTAATGATATTGTTATTGATGACATTAATTGATATGAGGTGACGTTGATGTTTATGATAATGTTGATATAGAGAATGATGTTGTTATTGAAGATGATATTGATAATAATTGATACGAGACTATGTTGGTGTTTATGATAATATTCATATGAGATGATGTCGTTATTGATGATTATGTTGATATGAGATGATGTTGTTATTGATGATTACGTTAATATGAGATGTTATTGTTGTTGTTGATAATGTCATTAAGATTAGATGATGTTGATGTTGAGAATGGTATTGAGATGAGACAATGTTGATGTTGATAATGACATTGAGATGAGATGTTGGAAATGTCATTGTGATGATGTATGTGTGTATGTACATGGGGTGCAGTGGACCTTGTTGATATCCCTGTGGGGAATAAGATGGTAGGATTAAGCTTCTTCGGAGGGGGATGGCTAAAATTTTTTTTTCCCATAATCAGGGCATGGAGGGGCCCCATGTTTCATCCTCCATTTTTCAACCTGGAAATTTTCCAGGGGGAAAAATATTTGTCTTGGGGGCAATTTCCCCCATTTTAAATTTCCCTTAAGCCCAGGGCTGTTCCTCTGGGGGGGTTGGGGGGGGGGAGAGTTGCCTGTGCATGACAGGGTGACCTCACTTACTGCCTAGTTTTCCTAAGTGAGAGTGTCGTGTGGACATGCTTAGGTTATTTCCTTAAGGATGGTACCAGATTGCATTTGAGAGTTGATGTCAAGTGTATGCATCATACTGAACATGATTGATTGGAATTGTGGATGGATGATGACTATTTGTTGAATGTGTGTTGGACTAATGAATGTTTGTGTAAGCTTATGATATTTGTTAATGTTTTCTTACTAATTGTAGTTATTTGATTTTTGTATTAATTTCTTTTATAATAAACTCACCCCTCGCAATTTTTGTACCGTGTGGTTGGTACCTGTTATGATCGCAAACCTTTGTTCGTGGGAGCAGAATGACAACAGTAGAGTACATGAAGTGAGATTCTTTTGTGGAGCCACCAAGCTGACGTGATGATGTTGGGATTATTTTGGGAGAGAGTTGTGTTTTGTTAATTAACTCCTCTGTAGTTGGTTCCATAATTCTTTTTTTTTTAATTGAGGATGTAAATCACAGACTTAATTATATGTATGAATGAATTTACTTTCCATTATGTGAATGATGTGTACTGAGTTACTATACTTATATATATATGTATTCATTTAAGTAATGGTGCATTGTTTGGTGAATGTATATCGTGAAAAATTTACTTTCATTTTTTTATAAGCAAATTAATGAAGTTTTCATTTAAAAATTGAAATTTTCACGGTTTAGAGTGGTGATATAATAGCGACGAGGTACTCCAATGACATTAGCAGGCACTTAATCTATTTCCACATCTAATTTGTCCTTTTCAGATGTTTACTATATTCCTAAGCTCATTTTGAATCTTACCTCTGTTGGTCAACTATGTGATTCTAGTTGCTCAGTTTTGTTCTCTTCCACTAATTGTTATGTGCAAGATCCAAAATCTGGGAGGCTGATTGGGACAGGCTGTAGACTAGGGGGACTTTATATATTGGATGAACTGAAGGTTCCAAATGTTGTAGCATCCACTGTTGATTTGTCATCTTTTCATTTGAATTCAGCGTCATCTAGTTTCTATTTATGGCATTCACGTCTTAGACATGTTTCTTCCTCTAAATAAAATACTTGGCTTCCATTGGAGCTTTAGGAAAGTTACAAACCGATGATATTTCAGATTTTTGTGGTTGTAAGCTTTCTAAATTTCCCGCTTTACCTTTTATCAAGAGTGTTTCAACCTTTCATGCACCTTTTGATTTGGTCCATTCTGATGTATGGGGTCTATCACTTGTTCCTACTAAAAGTGGATCTCGATATTATGTATTTTTTTTTATTGATGATCATACTCGTTATTATTGGGTTTATCTCGTGAAACATTGTTCCGAATTTTTTTCATATTTACCACATGTTTTGTGCTTTGTTGAAACTCAATATAATATTGTTATTAAGTGTTTTTGTTGTGATTTACACTTCTAATAATTTTTGTTAATTACTTGCTTCTGATGGTACGTTTCATCAGACTTCTTGCACTAACACTCCTTAATAGAATGGAGTTGTTGAAAGAAAACATCATCATATTGTCAAAATTGTCTGTTCTCTTCTATTGTTTGCCTCAATTCCAAGTGAGTTTTGGGGTGAAGCAGTTCTTATTGTTGTCCACGCTATTAACATAATTCCATACTTTGTTACATCAAGTGTGTGTCCCTTCCAAAAGTTGTATGGTTGTGATCCTGATAACTCTTCCTTGAAAGCTTTTTGTTCTTCGTTCGCACATAGAACATAGTAAATTTTCTTCTCATTTTGCAATATGTATCTTTCTTGGTTATGGGGATGGTCAAAAGGGTTATCGTTGCTATGACCCTACCACCCAAAAACTTTATGTTTCTCGTCATGTTGTCTTTCTTGAGCACATATCATTTTATTCACTTTCTTCTGATTCTCACAACCCTACACGGTCTAATCTCACTTGTATTGATCATTTTCCCATGGATAGTGGTGATACAAATAACCTTGAGGTTGAGAATTGTAGGGTTGATACTGGTACTTCTATAGTTCAAGATGTCTACGCAGCTTCCTAAGAACTTCCATTCATAGTTTGTTTGAGCCTTCTTCCTAAAAATAGGCTATTCTTAATCCCTTTTGGCAACAAGCTATGATAAAGGAACTTTCTACCTTACACAAGACAACTACTTGGGACTTGGTATCTGTTCCACCAGGAAAACATTTATTAGGTCTCGATGGGTTTACAAGATCAAAGAATGTCTGATGTGTCTGCTGAGCATTACAAAGCTCACCTTGTTACTAAAGGATTATCTCTACAATATGGTATGGTTATGCAAAAACTTTTGCCCCAGTTGCCAAGATGACTACATTCGCACACTAATTGTAGTTGCCTCTATTTGTTAATGGGATATCTTTCAAATGGATGTTAAAAATGAGTTCTTAAATGGTGATCTCCAAGAGGAGGTCTACATGATACCTCCTCCAAGTGTTTCTCATAATCATGGGCAAGTGTGTAAGTTAAAAAAAAAGGCTCTTTATGGTCTCTCAAAGAAGCTCCACGGACTTGGTTTGTGAAGTTCTCTATTGTCATTGCATCCCTTGGCTTTCATTATAATGATTATGATTCTACCTTGTTTCTAAAGAACTCCCTTCATGTTCTATTATTCTCTCTTTATATATTGATGACATTATTATCATAGGGGATGATGTGGATGGGATTGCAGAGTTAAAATTGTAGTTAGCAAAACAGTTTGAGATGAAGGATTTAGGTCTTCTTTGTTATTTCTTAGGGATTGAAGTTGCCTATTCATCTAGAGTTTATCATCTTTTAGATTCTCGAATAACAAACATCCATCTTGAGCTCAATGTAAAATATGTCTCCTCTAATGGTGTCTCTTTACATGATCCCATTTTGTATCGTACTATGGTTGACAATTTATTGTATCTCACTATTACTAGACCTGATATTGCTTATGCAGTTCATGTTGTCAGTCAGCTTGTTGTTTCTCTGGCTAGAATGTATTGGGTATTTGTTCTTTGCATTCTTAGATATCTTTAAGGTACTCAATTTTAGAGTCTTCTCTTTCCCTAATCCTCTTCCTTGGAGTTGTGTGCTTACTTTGATGCAGATAGGCTGGTGACCCCATTAATCATAAGTCTACCACATGTTTTTGCATTTTCTTAGGAGACTCTCGTATCTCTTGGAAGAGGAAGAAACAAGACATTGTCTCTCTTTCTTCTATAGAAGTTGAATATTGTGCCATTGATTCTACCACTACAAAGGTAATTTGTTTGTGTTGGCTACTTTCTGACATGGGTGTTTCTCTCTCTAAAGCCACTCCTATGTACTATGACAACAAGAGTGTCATCCAAATTGCTCATAACTCAGTCTTTCATGAGTTCACAAAGCATATTGAAATTGATTACCATCTCACTCGCCATCATCTTCAACATGGTACCATTACATTTCCTTTTGTTTCTTCAGCTATGCAAATTGCTGACTTGTTCACCAAGTCCTATTCTATTAAACATTTTCATTTTCTGACTAACAAACTCTCGATGCTTTTTGCTAATGCATCAAGAGTTTGAGGGTAGATGTTAGATAATATTAAATATATTAGCTAAGTGTAGTTTAGTCATTTTTTTCATCTATGTATATTACTCTTTTGTGTCTTGTATTGTAGAAACTTTACAATTATTATTGCTATGGAACCATAGCCCCCTTTCTTCTTATCCATTATGTCTCTTCTCTATGTTAACAATTACATGTTAGGAATGTCTAATGAAGTTAGACTTTGGCTACTCAAATTATGCAATTTTTGTTACAATTTATATTATAAATACAATTACACAAAATATGCAAGAAGTGTAAAAAATTTCTGGTCCTAACATTTTGAAAAATTGAAACGCTCGTCAGTTTTGGAAGCCAAATTCAATGGCTGTTAATGGGTGGTAATGGACACTAATGAATTGTAACAGCCAATAATGAGTGGTAATGACTACTAAATGCATTCTTGATGGTAGAATGCCTATATATAGCACATGTATTTGGTCCCTGAGCTCATCCCTTTCGAATTCATTCTGATACACCATCTAGAGAGAGAAAGAGAAAGAGCTTGGAAGAACCAAAAACAAGAAACTCTTCATGGAAATGGCTGGAGGTATGATTTGATTTTTATTTCCCGCATTTTGTTAATGACCTGTGTTTCTTTTGTAGTTTGTAACATCACAGGTTAAAATGTTTAGTCTAACATTTGGTATTAGAGCCACAGTTGCCTCTGCCTTGTCCATTTTCGGTTTTCGATATTTTTTCGATTTAATTTCGTTTATGGTATGAAGGGCCTTGTTTCTTAAAAAAATAAGATTAGACATCTTTATTTTATTTGTTTTCCTTGTTTTTGGCTATTGAATCGTGTAAAATGATGTCCAAATGACAGAGAACCGATCGGGTCTGCATATGGGTTGGGTTTGACCTGCTAGAGGTTGAAGATGATGAATAGTGTAAAAAAAAAACAAAAACCCCAATGTTTTGGGCTAGCTAGGTGTTGAACTCATCACTCATAGGTCACTATAGCACGTGCAAACCACTAAATCAATAAAGCTTTTCTGATATGCAATTGTTTTTCATATCTTATATACTTATTCTGCTTTACAATTTTTGGAATTTTGATTTAATTTGTGCATGAATATATTCTGGAAAATTTTATTCTATGCATATATATATGAAATCAAATGCATAATATTATGTTTCAATTATAAAATTATATGAGAATCTTATTCATATTTATATTGTATCTTGATTTTGAAATGCATAATACCATTTATTCTCATATAATAAAGTTTTATGTCTAAGTGATCTTTATAATTTTGATTAATTATGGATTAGCCACAACATCTATATTTTGATTAAAATTATATATTAAGTTGGTTAAAGATCATATAAGGAATTAGACATAATATTGTAATTAATTATACTTATATAATGAATTTTATCTCACGAGAATTTTTATTATATTTGTATAATTAATTGGGATAAAATGACATATTACTTTTCATTATTTGCCCACAGGAATCATGATATATGTATAATTTATCGATTTTATCATAATGTAAATATTTGCAATAGAAATTAAATTATTTTCATGTTATACCCGTAAAGCATGAATTTGAGCAAGTAATTTGATTATTCTATCATAAGGTTTAATTGTTTCTTATTGAATTAAAAATTTAGCCCACAGGAAATTTTTATGTCACAAGATTCAATTTTATGGTATGTTTGCATTGGTAAAAGATACAATTAAGATTAGTATGCCTCAAATTTTGACATAAGCCTTTGAATTTTGCAGCTTCTCAAACTATTAGTTTTTCTGATATTCAATGTGATGTTCTCGAACTCAAAGGAGATAACTATAAGATATGGAAAGAGAGAATTTTTCTACAATTGGGGTGGATGGACATAGATTATGCTATAAGGAAAGACAAACCACCTGCAATCTCTGATGAAAGTAGCCCAGCTGACGTTGCGCTATATGAGCGGTGGGAGCGACCCAACCGGCTCAGCGTGATGTTCATTAAGACCAAAATCTCGGCTGAGATACATGGTTTTGTTCTCTTCGGCTCACCAGTGTGAAAGGTGTGCGTGAGTACATTATGAAAATGCGAGATATTTCAACTCAACTTAAAAAACTAGAGGTTGATATGTCTGAGTCCTTCCTAGTGCATTTCATTTTGAACACCCTTCCGCATGAATATGGGCCGTTTAAGATTTCCTACAACACACATAAAGATAAATGGTCTATCAATGAATTAATGACCATGTGTGTTTAGGAAGAAGAAAGGCTTGTAATGGAGATGGGTGAGAGTGCATTGTTGACTACTGCTTATAGGAAGAACAAAGCAATTAAGTATCAAGCTAATCAAAAGGGGAATGGTAAAATACCACCTCAAGCTGATATTAAGAAGGTGACAAAGTGTTTCTTTTGCAAGAAGAAGGGACACATGAAGAAGAATTGCCCCGGGTTCCAGAAATAGCATGAGAAGAAGGTAAATCAATCTCATTAGTATGTTATGAATCTAATATGGTTAGTGTTAATATTAACACCTGGTAGATTGATTATGGATCTACTATTCATATTGCAAATTCGTTACAGGGTATGCAAAACCTAAGGAAACCAGTGGGAAGTGAGCAAAGCATTTTATCAGGAAATAGGCTAGGCTCACATGTGGAGGCCATTGGAACTTGCATTTTGACTTTAAGTAGTGGCTTTATTTTAAAATTAGAAAGGACCTTTTATGTACCAAGTTTTTCCCGAAACTTGATTTCTATTTCAAGACTTGTATCATTTGGATATTCCTTTAATTTCAAAGACACATCATTTGAGTTATTTTATAATTCTGAATGTGTTGGGAATGGTATCTTGCCTGATGGTCTTTATCTTCTTGATTTACAAAATAGTGTCACTTATAGTTCAATGCATGTTCAAACTGGTATTAAAAGGTGTAATATTAATGAGAATTCCTCCATGTTATGGCACCGGAGATTAGGACATATCTCCATTGAGAGGATTAAAAGGTTAGTGAAAGATGGAGTACTCAATACTCTAGATTTTGCTGACTTTAAGACTTGTGTGGACTGCATTAAGGGTAAGCAGACCAACATGTCTAAGAAAGGTGCTAACAGGAGTTCAAGCATATTAGAAATAATTCATACTGATATTTGTTGTTCAGATATGGATGCACGTGGTCAGAAATATTTTATCACGTTTATAGATGATTATTCACGATATATGAATGTTTATTTGCTTCATAACAAATACGAAGCATTGGATGCCTTCAAAGTCTTTAAGGCTGAAGTTGAGAACCAATGTGGCAAGCAAATAAAAATAATGAGATCAGATAAAGGTGGAGAATACTATGACAGATATACAGAGAATGGACAAGCACCTAGTCCCTTTGCAAAGTTTCTTCAAGAACATGGAATTGTTGCCCAATACACTATGCTTGGTTCTCCAAATTAGAATGGTGTGGCAGAAAGAAGGAATCGGACATTATTGGACATGGTGCGGAGTATGCTTAGCAACTCCAATCTTCCTAAATCCTTATGGGCTGAAGCACTAAAGACGGCAGTGTATATATTAAATCGTGTTCCAACCAAGGCTGTCCCAAAGACACCTTTTGAGTTGTTTAAATGTTGGAAACCAAGTTTGAAACATATGCGCATTTGGGGTTGTCCGTCTGAGGTGAGAATATATAACCCACAAAAGAAGAAACTTGACCCGAGGACCATTACTGGGTATTTCATTGGATATGCCGAAAGGTCTAAAGGTTATAGGTTTTATTGTCCATATCATATTACTAGGATTATGGAATCAAGAAATGCCAAGTTTATTGAAAATGACTTGATCAGTGGGAGTGATCAATTGAGGGACTTAGGTTCTGAAATTGATTATATAGAGTCTTAACCTTCCACATCAAATGAAAGATTAGTTGTAATTCATACCCCTCAAGTTCAAAGGAATGATGAACAACACATGATTGGCATTCCACAAACTGTTGTTGATAATCCAGTAGATCAAGTTGATCATCAAATTCATGAAAATGATGAACAACCAGTTGAACAATATGATCCCCAAGAAAATGTTGATGCAACATTAAGGAGGTCTACTAGAGTAAGAAAGTAAGCTATTCCTAGTGATTATATTGTATATTTGCAAGAATCTGACTATAATATTGGAGCTGAAAATGATCCTAAAACTTTTGATCAAGCCATGAGTTGTAAAGAGTCAAATTTATGGTATGATGCAATGAAGGATGAGATGAATTCCATGCAGAGTAACAAAGTTTGGAACCTTGTAGAGATGCCTAATGAGGCAAAGGCCATTGGGTGTAAATGGGTCTTTAAGACGAAAAGAGATTCATTAGGCAACATTGAGAGATACAAGGCAAGACTAGTTGCTAAGGGATTTACTCAAAAGGAAGGAATAGATTACAAAGAGACTTTTTCTCTAGTATCTAAGAAAGATTCTCTTAGTATAATCTTGGCATTAGTTGCTCATTTTGACCTTGAGTTGCAACAAATGGATGTGAAAACAACTTTTCTTAATGGTGATTTAGAGGAGGAGGTTTATATGAAACAACCTGAAGGTTTCTCCTCTAATAGTGGTGAGCATTTGGTTTGCAAGCTTAATAAATCTATATATGGTTTAAAACAAGCTTCCGTCAATGGTACCTTAAGTTCATTGGATAATTCTTCATTTGGGTTTCGATGAAAAACCCCATGGATCAATGCATATACCACAAGGTCAGTGGGAGTAAATATGTTTTCTTGTTTTATATGTAGATGATATTTTACTGCAGCCAATGATCAGGGTTTGCTACATGAGGTGAAACAATTTCTCTCTAAGAATTTTGACATGAAGGATATGGGTGATGCATCTTATGTCATTGGCATTAAGATTCACAGAGATAGATCTCGAGGTATTTTGGGTCTATTACAGGAAACCTATATTAACAAAATTCTAGAGAGATTTCAGATGAAAGATTGTTCACCAAGTGTTGCTCCCATTGTGAAGGGTGATAGGTTTAATTTGAGCCAATGTCCAAGGAATGACTTTGAGAGGTAACAAATGAAAAACATTCCTTATGCTTCAGTTGTTGGAATCCATATGTATGCTCAAGTATGCACAAGGTCTGACATTGCATTTGCAGTTGGAATGTTAGGAAGATATCAGAGTAATCTAGGTATTGACCACTGGAGAGCTGCTAAGAAAGTGCTGAGGTACCTTCAAGGGACCAAAGATTACATGCTTATGTATAGACAGACAGACAATCTAGATGTGATTGGTTATTTAGACTCAGACTTTTGCTGGTTGTGTTGACTCTTGTAGATCAACATCTGGGTACATTTTCATGATGGTTGGGGGAGCTATTTCATGAAGGAGTGTTAAGCAGACTTTGACTGCTACTTCTACCATGGAAGTTGAGTTTGTCTCTTGTTTTGAGGCTACATCACATGGTGTATGGCTTAAAAGTTTCATTTCTGGGCTGAAGATAGTTGATACTATTTCAAGGCCTTTGAAATTTTTTTGCGATAACTCAGCTGCTGTCTTTATGGCTAAGAATAACAAAAGTGGAAGTCGAAGTAAGCACATCAACATTAAGTACTTAGCCATTAGAGAAAGAGTAAAAGACAAGAAAGTGGTCATTGAGCATATAAGCACTGAGTTGATGATCGTTGATCCTTTAACTAAGGGTATGTCACCGTTTAAATTTAAGGATCATGTAGAAAGAATGAGACTTGGTTCCACTTTATGATTGTATACGTATATGTTAAATTTGAAACTTTAAAATTATGATATTTTCTCATATTTTGGTGCACATTGATTTATTTGAGAAAAAATATGTTTTGGACCAAGAGTATACATTGGGTTTATTCATTAAGTTTTATTACTACTTTGAGTATACTGCTTGGGAAATTGAGCATATTGTAATACATGGATGATATTACTCGTTATAAGAGGAACTATCACTATGATTCGTATGTTCATTTCTTAAGAAGATTGAGCATTAAGTCGAAATGTTTGGACCAAGTGGGAGAATGTAAAAAATTTCTGGTCCTAACATTTTGAAAAATTGAAATGCTCGTCACTCTTGGAAGCCCAATTCAATGGCTGTTAATGGGTGGTAATGGCCACTTATGAATTGTAACAACCAATAATGAGTGGTAATGACTACTAAATGCATTCTTGATGGTAGAATGCCTATATATAACACATGTATTTGGTTCCTGAGTTCATCCCTTTTGAATTCATTCTGATACACCATCTAGAGAGAAAAAGAGAGAAAGCTTGGAAGAACCAAAAACAAGAAACTCTTCATGGCAATGGCTAGAGATATGATTTGATTTTTATTTTCCACATTTTGTTAATGACCTGTGTTTCTTTTGTAGTTTGTAACATTACAGGTTAAAAGGTTTAGTCTAACAAGAAGATTAAATAAAAACAAAAGAAATTGGAGTTGTTTGATTATTGTTTTAATTATTTTTTTGTTTTGTTTTTTAGAATTGAAAAATAAGAAAATTGATTTGATAGGTTTAAATATACTTTTGGTTTCTACAATCTTACGATTGTGTAACTTTGATTCTTGAAAGATTTTAATTGCACATTTGATCCTCTATATTTTTAAAATAAAGCATTTTTTGTTGTGCTATTTGTGTGTTGTCAATTTCTTTAACATAAATTACTAATTAATGTGAGACATTAGTGATAACTTGACAAATGATGTGACATGTCAATTTTGATTTTTAATGACATATTAATACACTCTCAATATCACATCAATACATTTTCAATATTACATGAACATATGTGTTGGATTATTACATTATCTCTCACATAAACATATTAATATCACATTATTATTGACATGTCACATCAATTATTACTTCTTAATTTTTGTTTTCAGTTTCAAAAGTAGTTTAAAAAAAAAGCAAGAAAATGAAAACAATTTAAACATGTTTTTTTTAAGTTATATAATTTTTTTTAAGCCAACAAATGTGTAAATAAGCAATCGTAATTATTCTTTCCTATCTTTTTAAAACTGATTTAAAAAATCATCATATCACTTTGATATTCTTAAAATCAATTATCAAAAGCTATTTTATTAAATAAATTTAAAGAACAAAAAAAAAAAAAAACTGTCCCCAAGGATTTTGCTTTATTTTTCATGATCGAAAACATGTTTTTTGTTTGTATCTGTCGTTGACAAGTTCAACGGCCACCTAGGAGGCTAGGAGTACAAAACTGAGTTAAGCATTTCAAAATATTGACATAGTATTTAAAATGATTACCATAATGTTAACTTTTGTTATTTAATAGAGTCGCTGGACCTTGGTTGATGAATTCTGCAGCGCGTTTCATTTGTAACTTCAAAGAAAAAGTGACACAAAATTCAGACGTTAAGTTTGAATATGAAAAGCTAACGTGTGGTGTTGGTGTGACGCATTGCTTCAATATTTTGTCTTTTAGCTTTTTCTTGTTCATTTCTCGTTTCATATTCTAAGAGTTTGTTCCTCAAGTAATTAAAACATATGCAATGACTAATTCAAAGTCCCAGCCACACATTGCACGGAAATTGTCCTTTGGCACCATATGATGACCCTATAGGCTATATAATTCTCAAGCCTTGATTCTCTCCCATAACTTGAGTTTCAAAGAAAACCTAATAATTACTTAGTCTTGATATTCTCTCTTGCGTTGATCATTGCATTTGATTGCATGATGATGAGTTCTAGAGCTAGTAAGCTTGTTTCTTCCTCCCTTTTGGCAGCTTCAAAATTGTTACTTAAATCTTCTTCTTCTGCTCCTCCACTTCAAACTACAGCTCTTGTTGGCTCAATGGTCCCTAAAGTTCAAGGTAATGATTACTACTTAGAGTATGTGTGGATAAATTTTTCTATAAATATTTTTAAAAGGAAAAGTTAAGAAAAATAAATGAAATAAATTTCTTCGTAACTTCAAATTAATTTATACATATGCTAAGTTGCTAACTTATAAAAATTTTCTCATACTAGCTTATATAAAAATTACTTGTTAACTTATTAAGAAACTTATTTTATTTTTTTTAACGTGGGTCTTTTTTAATAATCTTTTAATAAAAATTCATAAAAAAATGAATTAAACTTCTCTCACAAAAACTTATATACCCCAGTTCCTTTCTTCATCAGGAGAAGTTAGATGAATCTTTTTTTTTTATAAAAATTAATTAAATGTATAAGTTTATTTTAAATTATGAATCAAATCATTTTATCATCTTATTTTCTTCTCCTATGAATATATATGGATAAATTTACCTAAACAAATTATCTATTAATTTAATATTTGACATTATAAAAAAAATCTAATCCTCAATTAGTCAATTTAAAATTTATGGATTAATTTAATCTCTCCAATTGACACAACTGATCAATTTGTTCTTTAGTGCTATTAAATCAATCATTTTAATCCTTTAAAATCTATAAGTATTGTTCAATTTAGTATTGAGGTTAGAGAATACATTAACTTAAGTGCATTGATGTGAGATACTAAATTAATTAACTAATAATAACCAACCTAGTATACCATTTATCCAGGGGTTATTGGCCAAATGAATAATAATAATAATAATAATTCAAGAACTAGCTTCCTTTTTACTCATGTTTTAAGCATTAATGATTATTAAACACCCTTTTAGGCCCGAAGCACAGTTCTGGTTTCCCTAGATCATACATGTCAGCTACCTTAGCTTCTCTGGCCAAGGAAGAGGAAGTGCCAAGTAAAGGCATTAATACACTCAGAGCAATTGAAGACCAACATGGGGGAGTTATTGTAAACATTGAGAACCCTATGGATTCCTCAGTTTTCTCTTCTTTGCTTGAAGCTTCAATATCACAATGGAGGGAACAGGTACAAATTTCAAAATATTAATATTAATAACTCTAATGTTCAGTAGTTTCTGATAACTTTGGACACCACTCCAATTGTTCAAAATGTGGTTCTTAAAGGGAAAGAAGGGAGTGTGGATCAAGCTGCCCAGAGAACATTCAAATCTTGTGGATTCTGCAGTTAAGGTAAACACTTGTTTAATTTTCTGCTACATATACACATGCATAGCTTAGAAGTTAGAGATTAAAATTGTTAGAAGTCGCCAAACACATGGATTAACTGACAGGAGTTCAAGTCTAAGTATGCAACTGTCACTAGTAGAACTTTGTCGCTCTTATAATTGTTTTATTTGACTTGAACAAGATTATCTCTAGTACAAAATTAATACTCCTGATTTGTACCAAAAGAATAAAGAAATGTTAGATTAGAAGCCGGTTTGTGATGTTGCACTTCACTTTTTGCAGGCTGGATTCCGATTCCACCATGCTGAACCAGATTACTTGATGCTCGTGAATTGGATTCCCAATACTCCCGATACACTTCCTGCAAATGCTTCGCACCGCGTTGCTGTTGGTGCTTTTGTCATGAATGCCAATAGGGAGGTAACGAAAAATCAACCCTTTATTTTTTGTTTCCCATTCTTAATTGGTTCAACAGTTCAAGACTTTTTCTTTTTACCCTCTCTTTTTCGCTATTTTCATTGCTCAAGTTTTTCAACCCTGCTTCTTGGAAAATACATGAAGTCAATCTCTGCCTTGATTTTGTGGTGTGGTTATCCTACCTACTTTTTGTGACGAAGACTTGTATTTCTTATAGTGAGTCAGTGACCACCCGTTTTCCTAAATATATTAAAACTAATGAAATTGGATTATAATTTAGATGCACTGATATTTTAGACATCAGGAGGGATCCGCCTATCATTTATTTTCTTAAAATATAATAATTATAATAAATAATTAATCTTAATTATTAGATCTAAAAAAAAGAAACGATAAAAATAATAACTTAAAAGAGTTACTTTAAAAATTTCTTTAAATATAACACTTAAAAATAAAATAATTATTATAAAAATTTAAACGTCATCTATGATTAGATGAGACTGCAATTTTATTTATTTTACAAAACATGTGTATTCTAATCTAATTAAATTTATAAAATTGTTTGGCAGGTGCTTGTGGTTCAGGAGAGCAATGGCAGGTTTAGTGGCCAAGGAATCTGGAAGTTGCCTACCGGAGGCGTTGATGAAGTATGTTACAAAAATTATTGTTGATTATTAAACATTAATAAAAAAAATTCTGATTAATTTGAATTCCACTTGCAGGGTGAAGATATTTGTACTGCTGCAGTTAGAGAAGTCAAAGAAGAGACAGGGGTAAGCAAAAACATAATCAAATTGTTTAATACTTTAACCATTGGATATTTTTTAAACCCTTAAGGGATTTGCTTTTATTATTCTTTCAGATAGATACAAAGTTTGTGGAGGTCATAGCATTCAAGTAAGTTATCAAATACTGTACTATTATTGGATTGCTACAAACATACTTTAGCAATAATTTGCTCTTCAAATTCAATTTATGTATATGCTCTTAACGATCTGTATTTGTGGTATCAGGGAAAGGCATAAATCTTTCTTCCGAAAATCAGAGTTGTTCTTCATTTGCATGTTGCAACCTCATTCCTTTAAAATTCAGAGACAAGTTTCAGAAATTGAGGCAGCTCAGGTATGCATGTATATTCTAAGACCACTTAGCATCCAATTTATCTAGAATAAGATTAAGGAATTATTTCAATTTTTACAAATAATTATAACATTTTTTTTTCTATTTTTAAAAAATCGTACAAAACTATAAAAACATAATTTTATTGTTTTCACTATTTTTTTTTAAAAACCTTTCAATACAATAAATAAAATACAAATAAGATGGTACTTTTATAATTATTTATGAAACCAGTTTTTTTTGTTAAATTGAACAAACCCTATTCTATCTAAAAAATTAGCTATGAATCCTTACTAAAAGGGTGCCTATTGATAACCTACATGCATAAAATGGTCCCAGAAAAATTAGGCAGCAATACTATATAATATGCCAATCATTGTAATGTTATTTTTATTCTTCTTTCAGTGGATGGCAATTGAGGATTACATGGCCCAGCCTTTTGTCCGAGAAAATGAGCTATTTGACTTTCTTACCAAAATAGGGTTATCAAAATTTAATGGCAAATACAGTGGCTTTTCCACCGTACTCTCTAGCACTTCCTCTTGCAAGAAATCTTACTTTTACTTCAACAACAACGACGCTGGTCACATTTAGCTTCCAAACTTTAACAATTTGGGACGTTAATTTCTTGCAAATTGCAAGCTTGACTTATTGGCCTCCATTATTTAGCACTCACTTAATTTTAATTATTAAGTGTTGTTAGCATTGTACATAGATCTCGACATCCACACACAAGTTTGAAATCATAGGCATTTTTTTTTTCTTCCAAACCGTGTAAGGAGATAGGAAAAATTAATTAATTTTTTCAATTTACAATTTGTTCATTTTATTAAGTCTTTCATTCATAATCATAGGAGGAGGACTGGTGATTTTTTTTTAGTTCTTTATTACATCAAAAGCCAAGTGTCAACTGTAGTGTTGTCATACTTTGGGATTGTAATAATTGCTATTTCATAGCCCACCATTAATGGAAGAAATAAGAATTTCATTATAATTTTATTAGCTTTTTTTCTTTTTTCTTGTTGTATGATAATATGATATATAGAAACATGTGTATTTTTTATTTGTAATCTTTTATTACTACTTAAGAATACACATGACTTATGATGTAAAAAAGAACATTACAAGTCATGAGTATAATTTTCACCTAGTGGTGCCTTGATTGTTCCCTTGATTTTTCAATCCAACACGCTTTCCAAGTAATACATGGCTTGTGAGACATGTTGGATTACCTTGCTGCCACTTTTTAATGTTGAGAAAACTGTTTCAAACTTCAAACAGTTAAGTCCTTAGACGTGTACTAATTTTGTTTAGAATATTGTGTTAAGAAAATAAATGTTTGAAAACTGGCGATGTTTGCTGAAAACTTCTTGTACACAGCTGTTGAATATTGACCATTAACTTCAAAAGGAATGTAGGTTGTTATTCATGCAACAACTTCATTTTTTAAGAACAGATTTAATATTAATTTTTTTTAAAATAAAATATAGTTAATATAGTGATGATAACTGCACTGATTAAGGTTGATCTAGTAGTAGAGACTTTGGGTAGCTTACACATAGTCTTAGATTCAAATTTTATAAGTTTAATGTTTATACATTGAATTTTACACCGTTATTCAATTATACATTATCGTTAGAATTACTTTAAAATAACTATTTTAAAAGTTTATAAATTTATTATATATATTAGGTTGTGATTGAATGATAGTATAAAAAAGTTTTACGACATATAACTCTTTTTCTCTTTTGTTATTGCCATTGTTGGAAAAAAAAATTACGATGAAGATGTTTGGGTTAAAATTATGCAAGTTAGGCGTAATAAAAAGTAGGTGTAGTAATTAAATCTGTTTTTTTTTTTTTTTTTTTGTCAAAAGAGTTTAGAATAAAGCTCGGACTTCAGCCGAGCGACACTTACTTTAATCAAGTGAGGATTTTTAACCCCACAAGAACAATACAATAACAATGCATAATATGATAATAAATACTACTAATAAATACTTCTGATGCACAAGTACAAAGCATGTTTGCTGAGACTTGATTAATTAATAAATACTAAAGGCTTTTGTTATATCCACTCTCATGTTTTACTAAAATGCTCCCCTTTTAATTATTTTTCCATAAATACCCCAAAAATCAACGCCCTTTTTTGGAATATGTTCCCTTTTAGAGTGTGTTTGGAATGAGAAATTTTAAATTTTAAGAAATTTTAAATTCTAAGAATTTCAAATACGTAAATTGAAATTCTTTTATTTTCAAAATTTTGTGTTTAGATAAAAAAAATTAAAATTGTGAAGGTGAAAGAAAATGAGTCACGAGTTCGAGAATGAGATTTCGGAAACTTTTAGGTGGAAAAGAGGATGAAGGTTATAAAGAAAATACGTGAACGTTTTGAAAAGTTCTTATATAAGAACAGAATTTCAATTTCTCACCTTTTAGAAGGAAATTAAAATTCCACATTTTTAGTTGTTTAAAATTTTGTTTTAAAATTTTAAAAATTTAAATTCTTCATAAAAAACATCCAAACAATGAATTTTAGATTAAAGAAATTTAAATTCTCTAATAAATTACTTTCCTCAGTTAAAATTTTCTATCCAAACATACTCGTAAGAAAAAGATTAGGTTGTGATTGCCTACAACATCGCCATGCAATGCTTTTGCTACAAAGACACTTTCGTCATCGCATGGATATTCAATATTTATTGTATTATATTTGGTGAGAAACTCATGAGAATCTTTTGGACATGACCAATGAAGTGGCCTCAATACTTTGTAGAAATCTCAAATCTCAAGATTCATGTGACATAAGCCATGCACCAAGACTCCAAGACGGTACGAAACTAAGATATTTCCATTATAATCCATGCATTACAGTTCGATTCAACTTGCATGTATACTGTAAAGGGAAAAATATCACATGAACTAAACATAAACAAAAGTAAAATATTTGGATGAAGAGTGTTTTGTAATAATTGAGACTAGTTGAGGAGGTAGTGACGATGATTCAATGATTGATTAAAAAATTATTTTAAAACAAACTCTTTATTGTATTAAATTTCATAGGTCGTTTAATTTGTGTAGCAAAAAAAAAAAAAAAGCATAGCAGTATAGCACGTTAAGATGAATGTGCCTGTGCAGAAATGAAGACCTGCGCACTAGCCTGGACAAAGTATATTCTATATGTGATGTGTCCGAACTCAAAGTGCATGTAGAAGATAAAATAAGCACACATGGGAATGGTAACAAAAAGCCTCGTGATTCAAAAGATGTAAGCTTTGTCTATACTTATCTTAATTCTGTTAACTCATATTTGGATCTTTCAATTTGCAACATTTTGTGTTTGGCTTCCAACTTCAGGTGCAACATTGCATGAAGAACTAGAAGCATGAGAAAAATGAGAATCAGGCACAAGAGATTAATGCCGGTTTAGATCATGGACGTAGTTCTAGTAGTAACACTCTAGAGGATGATTGTAACATCTCAATTTTCGTAAACTAGATTAAAAAAGATTGTTATTTATAAATAAATAGAGTTTTAAAAAAATGATGAGATTTTATAAATAAATAAATAAGGAGATATAATTATTAATTAAAATAATGATTTGAGAGAAAATAAAAAGGGTATTTTATTTATTTGTTTGATAGAGAATAAAATAAAGTTTGTTTTTATAAAATAATAATAAATAAATAAATAGAGTAAATAATAGGTCGTAAATACCCCTAACTATAAATAGCAACATGCTAGGTCAGTTTTCATACTGACTCCTCAGTCTCCTCTACCTCACAATTTCGTTTCTTCTCTCTTCCCCCAAAATTCTCTCTTTTTCCCGCAGGCCACCTAACCTGTCTCAGAAAAATGATGATCTCGGACTCGTTCACCGTTTGATCGTCGTGAAATTTGAGCACTACGTTTTCAGCCCAATTACGAGCATTCTCACCGTTGGGAATTTTTATATCATGTTTGAGCTGAGAGAAATACCTTTCGCATTGTAGCTTTTTCCTTTCTCGCAGAAACCCAAAACGGTCTCAGTAAAATTATGATTCCGGTTTCGTTAACCGTCGAATTTTCATGAAATTTGGATATGTTGTTCGAAATTCAATTGCGCACACTTCCACCGTTGGGATTTGCGAGATAATATTCGTGGAGGGAGAAAACGGAATCACATGAAGACAATACAAGTGGAGGTTTCAATCTCTTCTCCATCTCTCTGACGTTTGGGAATTCTATCGGAGCAATCGGAGGAATAACTGAAGGAATCTCAGGGAACCGCTAGAGATGCTGCTATCACTGTCAGAAGACACGTGAGTCCGCTTTGAGGTAAGGGATTAGTTATTCACAATTGGGAATTAGTGAGAACATATGTAGGGATCCTTAGAGATATCAATTGGAATGTGTTTTGGGGTGTTTTTGCAATTTTCATTTTATCTTTATAATTATTACAGTGAATTATATATGTTTGACACACCAATTTTTGTGAAATTGATATGCTATTGTGTTGAGCGTGAACCCTATAAATCGAGTACTTTTTCTAATTAATATGAATTGATGAAATAAAGTAAGGAGAAATTTAGAGAGAGATATTGATTTTGTATTTTGTCTTTTTCTTGCTGTTTAAGTTTTTATATATAATTTAAAAAAATTAATATCATAATTGAAACTGACTAAAGTGTTCATATAATTATTTAGAATTTGTGCATTAAAAGCTTACTTTGAAATTTGTGATTCAATATGATGTATGCTAGTTTATAGATATAGAGGTAGTTATTTATATTAATAATTTATGTAAATAATATTGTAGAGTGTTATAGTATGATTCCAAAAATTATTAAGTGTTGGAGTTTGAGAATATTATGGTTAAATTTCATGAACATGTGTATGTTGTACCTTATGAATATCATTGGGAATGTTATGAGATGATTGATGTGATGTTATGAGATGTTAAAGTGTGGACATGATATTCGATTGTGAATAAGTGGATGTGTTAACACTTGATGTTACATTAATTATATCGTGAGCTATGAATTATACAATAACCCGACCACTGTTTATGCGCAGTGTTAAAGAGAAAGTGTAGGTTCCTAGTTAGGAGCCAGTGTTAAATTGTAGCGCAATTGTGTTAAATATGTTTAAAACATGAGTGTGAGGTCGTGGTATTGTATAATTCATGAACAATGTTTATAAATGAAATATGCGATGAATTATGGAATAATATGTTGCCTTGAGATTATAATATTGTTATTGAGATTGAGTAAAAGTGTAAAGTAGAACATGTGTTGAATTGTGAGATATGTGAAAACATGTGATGGTGGATTGTGACATTATGAGATGTGAAATTTTAAATGAGTTTTGGTTGTGAATAAGTGGGTGATTAACTCTTAATGTGACATTATTTGTGTTGTAAGTTGTGAATTGTACAATAACCCGACCAGTGTTATCTTGAGAAAAGTGTAAATGCGCAGTGTTAAAGAGAAAGTGTAGGTTTCCTATTTAGGAACCAATGTTAAATTGTAGCGCAATATGTTGTACGTGTTTAACACACGAGTGTGAGGTCATGAGTATTTTATAATTCACAAGCAGTGTCTGTGTGCTAAAATGATTTTAGGGGTTGGACTTGAATCAGGAGGGAGAGGCCCTGACGGACTCTTCGGAGTGTAGGCCTTGGGGGTCACCGGGTTTGAGTGCTCCTTTAAGCCTATGCTGATCCCATATGGTTGGAGCATTCTCGCAAAACATCGTGACCCTGACTGGTCTCCCTATGATCTTACTTAGTGAGAGTGACCTGACAAACCCATTGTTTGGTGTGTCTTGTTATGTACTCCTAAGCGCCCCAAGGTGGTTTTTCACTGACATGGTACCACATTGCATATAGGTTTGAGTCTTAGCATAACTGTCTCATGCGCTTGCTAATTATTTATTATGAAATTGATGTGTTATTATGTCTTGATCAGAGCGTGTGATTCTTGTGTAATGTGATTGATGATTGAAAAGTGAACTTTGAATGACAAAGTGGTGGAATTACGTGAATTACGTGTAACTAAGTTTTATTTGGTTTATATGATATGTATATCTAGTTGTCTTGTTTCTCTATTAGTTAGGAATGTGATAACTCACTCCACGTGTATTGTTTGTGTTTAGATCCTGTGATGATCTTGAACTTTATGTTCGAGGGAGCAGATGACTAGGTGAATTGCTTTAAGGAACCATGTGCTGAAGGACATCAGGACACAACGCTCTGATAGGATGTGGCATTTGGTTATAGGGTTTTATAGACGGCCTTGTTTGAGCCGAAGTGAATTTATTATTTATTTAGAAAAGTTTTATGATGATGTTAGAAAGGTGAATGTGAGCCTGCTACCCTCTTAAAAGGCTTGTATTTAAATATGTTTTAAAAACTTGAATTAAGTTTAATTTTTTTTAATTATTTCTTTTATTATTAGTACATATATATATATGTGGGGTAGAGGGTGTCACAATGATAATGCTTCTCAAGCAAACAGTGGAGGAGCCACTTCTGCTCTCAACCTAAAAAGGGAAAACAAAAGTTAGTAGGGGATCAACAACAAATCCTCAAAGCCTTTATGCAAGGGTAATTAATGTCTTGAAATACAATTTCTCTCTTGCTTTGATAATGTGGTGCGATTGGATATCAATTGTTTTTAATCTTTCAATTGATAATACCATTTGTGATGTCTCTGACTGCTTACAAAATTAATTCATAGGTCGGTATTAAAAACAAGGCCACTGAAGTTCAGTCAAAGTCTACCAATGTTATTCTGGTTGATGCCGATAGAAACCAGGTAAAAATCAAATCCTTTTTTATCTCAACAATTATAAAGCAATTGTTTCAAATGAAGGAAAGTATTACTCTGCCTATTGTTAATTTTTGTGCTACTGTATTATAATTGTTGGAAAATTAACATTTTGGGTAATAACGTAAATAAGGAAGAATATATGTTAATTAGAGAAGAGTATATTCTTGTAATTATCCTTTTATTTATGACACCTAATATGAATATATGCTATTCCATGTAATTCAAATACATGGAATTCATCAAATGTGTGTTGTTTTCTCTCTCTATTTACAAGTTGATTAGAGAAATAGACGGGGTAAAACTCACTTTAGGTGGTTTGGGCATGTGCAAAGAAGATTTGTAGAAGCTCTAGTAAGGAGAGTAAATCGATGGAGGTACCTTAATTGATCTTTATTATATCTCTGAACAGTTAAGTTCACACTATGGTCTTTCTCTCTCAAATATGCTTTATTTGAACTGGCATTGTGAAATATCTTTCGCTAATGTTACAATTTCTATTCTTATATAACCTTATGCATCCTTAAGGTATTGATAAGAAGAGCTCAAGTTCCTGATGAGCTTCCAGGTGGTTACAAATTCAATGCCGATCAAGATATTATGATCTCTGTATATGTGACACCCTATATCCTAACATACATATACTAAAGAAAAACATATAAAAAATCCAGAATTTAATTAAAACAATTTTATTCAAATCACATAAACAAATTCACGTGGGTAAAAAGGTCACATTCACTTCACTGTTACCAAATAAAACTTATTAAAAACATCTTCGGCTCAAAACAAGGTTGATCGAGGCCGTACCCGAATCAAATAAACATGATAATGCAGTAACTAGGAAGTGATCCTAGGTCGTTTCCCAACGAGCAATGATAAACCAAATGTTCATAATATACTTGCAGTAACAGTAACGATTGGGGGGGGGGGTTGTTTGTTTTGTGATTTAAAGAGCAGAACAAGTAAACTGGAATACGAAACTAATAATATTAAAAATGGGTTGTTTCCTCTGATTTAGAAGCCATTCTCTTATCCTGGGTTATGGAGAATTCGTCCCTAACAGTAACCACTTAATCCAACCCTATTTCAATTTACTAAGCGAAAATCAACCTAGGGTTGTCAATACGTGATTAGGCACCACATACACCAGTTAGCCCTTCGTCCATTAAGCATGAACGCAAGTTAGGCTTAGAGGCAATTAATTGAACACGAAGCGTGCACTGATTAATGTTCACGAATTTGGGTTAACTGGTGAAGGGAAAACTACTAGGGAACCACATTATAAACGAAACCTCAAAGAGAGTTGGGCTACTTCCTCAGAAGGAAACAACACCAGAATAATTAGCCTTCCATAGATTCGAACAGAAAACGTAAATAAAACATGAAGCAGAAACGTAAATAACAGAAACGTAAATGAGACAGAAACGAAAATGAAAACAGAAACGTAAATGAAAGTAGAAGAAGAAATAAGAACGAAATTGTAATTAGAAGCAGGAAATGGGAAATTGCATTAAGAACGAAAACAGTAGCATTAGAACAGAAAGAACTTAAAACCCTAAACAAAGCTCTGAATAATGAATGGCATAACAGAATGCCTTGCACGAATCCCAAGGCTGCTATTTAAAAAGAGTCACTCAAAGTCGCTGGGCCCTATTACAATACTCTAGCCCAAAACGAAATAAACACTAAACCACATAAAATAAAATTGCGAAATTTCCTAATTAAAAATTAACTAAGGTAAGCGCTGCTTTATTTGCCCTCTTCAAGTCCACAACCAAAATCCGGATTAAGCCCAATGTTTCGTTAATTCCTGAAATTAGATTAAAAACATCAAATTAGCTAAATGAGACCAAATAATAAAACTGCCTAATTAATTGACAATTAAGACCAATCAGTAATTAAAATGGTGCAAAAAGGGTTTAGAAAATAGAAGAAAATGATGGCACATCAAAACCCCCCATACTTAGCCTTTTGCACTCCTGGGCAAAATGAAACAAAGAACAAAATCCAAGGATATCAAAGAGAGGCAAACGAAAACATTCACATATTTCTCAATGAACATCAAGGAATGAAAGGAATGGGTAACATCTATCATAAGGAGATCCGAAAAGTCAAGACATTCATGAAAATCATCCAAGCAACCCAATCATGGCAAAATAGTTAATCAGCTCAAGAATGAAAAGTGATAAAGCCTCACAAGATATACACTCTATCTCTCAAGTGTCTAGGCTACTATTTACCCTCAAAGCACCCATGAAAACAAACACCACATAAACTTGGCAAGATTCTAAAATTGACAATCAACCCATAAACACAAGCACATGAGGATCAAAAGGTCTTTTAAGGTTGTAATGGGGCCAAGGACAAGGTATGGAAAAATATGGAATAAGTGGCTGAATCCCAAAGGAATAGAGGAGCAATGGGGAATAAGTGCATATTAAGAAAACATAAGAAAATAAAAAGAAGTAAAGATAAAATTTAAACATAAAGAGTAGAACCAAGAGTCTCATCATTCTTTTCTTATTCACTCAACTTTACTGTTTTTCTTTTTCTTTTTCGATTTTTTTTTGTTGCTCTGTAGCCTTTTGAGAAACAACATCATATTCAACATGTCCAAAATTTAACCAATATGCAATGTATATCAAGTATGGCTCAAAATATATCATGAAGCATGGCCAAAAAAACATGTTATCCAATGAAACAAAAACCCCCACACTTATTCCCAAAACAATTCCAAAGCTCCAAAATTCCTTAAGGATATGGTGATATCATGGTTTTTCACTTAAGGCTTGTAGTGAGCTTCAAAACAAGGAAAGGGAAACAAGGCTCAAAAGGGCTATCAAAGGAATTAAGTCAAGGTAAGTCCATTTGGCTAGAAGCTTATAAGAACAAAATTGCCTCAATCATATCCAAATATGCATGTGAATTAGGAAGCATCAACAAGAATCAAGCCAAGGCTATTGTGCACGCAATCAATGGGGCAAAACACACCAAATGATTATGATGATGGATGGCTCAAATTCTCACAAAGGTAAACTCATCACTTTCAAATTGAGCTTTCAAAACTATCATGACATGTAGAGGAGAATCAAGGATTTCAAGTCACAAAATGTCAAGAACTTTTATTTTCAAAACAATTACCCATTTCTTGAACATATCCTATAATTCAAAGAAAAACATGCAAAGTCTTACATGCACACAAAATTGACCCAAAATATTAAACTAAAAATCCGACGAAACTAACACATTAACAAATTAACACAACTAACAATTTAGGAAACCCACCAAAATTAACAAAAACCAAAGAACACTCCCCCCCCCCCCCCCCCCCATACTTAAACAACACATTGTCCTCAATGTAGCACAATTAAGAGATTAAAACAATTAAACCATCAAATAGAATTGGACAAGTGTAATAAAAGCAAAGAAGGGGATAGGAAAAGAAGAACTCCCTAAGTCACGGTGGAGTAAGGAAGTCTCTTCCACCACTACGTCCACTAAAGAAGGGTTCGTGAGGAATGACTTAAGTCGATGTCCGTTGACCTTGAAGCTCTTGTTTGTGGAGTCGCTTTTGATCTCAACTGTACCATAAGGAAAAACATTAGTAACAACAAAAGGACCAATCCACTTAGACCTCAACTTACCACTCATGAGTCCAAGCCTAGAATTATACAACAACACTTTTTGCCCAACCATGAAGTCCTTCTTAACTATCATGCTATCATGGAACTTCTTGGTCTTTTCTTTGTAGAACTTGGCATTCTCGTAGGCTTCTAGGCGGATTTCATCTAACTCACTCAGTTGCAACTTTCTTTCCTCACCAGCTTGATCCATAGAGAAGTTGCAAGTCTTCATTGCCCAATATGCTTTGTGCTCAATTTCCACTGGAAGATGACATGCCTTTCCAAAGACAACCCGATAAGGAGACATTCCTATGGGTGCTTTGTAGGCAGTCTGATGTGCCCAGAGAGCATCATCAAGCCTGGTACTCCAATCCTTCCTGCTTGGCTGCACAATCTTCTCTAAAATTCTCTTGATCTCCCTGTTAGAAATTTCTGCCTGTCCATTGGTCTGGGGGTGGTATGGTGTGGATACCCTGTGTACCACCCCGTACTTTTTAAGCAGGGCATGCATTGTTCTGTTGCAAAAATGGGTTCCTTGATCACTAACAATTGCTTTAGGTACTCCAAACCTGCAAAACAGATTAGACCTGACAAAATCTGCAACAACCTTAGCATCATTAGTTCTAGTGGGCTTGGCTTCCACCCATTTTGAAACATAGTCAATTGCAAGGAGAATGTAAACATAACCAAAAGAGACAGGAAAAGGGCCCATGAAATCTATACCCCAGACATCAAACACCTCACAGAATAGCATAGGTTGCTGAGGCATTTGTTGTCGCCATGTAAGTGTATTTCCCGCTCTCTGACACTGCTCACAAGTGTTCCAGATCTTCCACTCATCTTTAAAGATGGTGGGTCAATAAAAACCACAGTCAAGCACTTTGCGAGTTGTCCTTTGAACACCCAGATGACCTCCCGGTGCGGAAGAATGACAAAACTGCAGGACTGAGTCAGTCTCATGATCTGGAATGCATCGTCTAATGACCTGATCACTGCACAATTTCCACAAGTAGGGGTCATCCCAAATAGCATCACTTTTAATTTTATCTTTTTGGGCCTTAGATGCTAAGGGAGGAAAAACAGAAGCAACCAAATAATTGACAATGTTAGCAAACCAGGGAGTAGAAAGAGAGTCAGAAATACTATACAGTATATACAAATGATCATACGGGAAATCATCCCGAATGGGTGAATTCGCATCCGATACACGTTCGATCCGACTCAAATGATCAGCAACTAAATTTTGTGCTCCGCTCCTATCACGGATCTCCAAGTCAAACTCTTGAAGCCAGAGCATCCATCGGATCAACCTAGGCTTAAAATCAGCCTTCTTCAACAAGTACTTTAGAGCTGCATGGTCAGTATAAACAATGATGTGGGTACCAAGCAAATAAGATCGAAATTTTTCAAGAGCAAAAACTATGGCTAGAAGCTCCTTCTCAGTAGTAGTATAATTCGCTTGGGCAGCATCTAATGTCCTAGAAGCAGAATATATCACCCTTGGCAATTTATCAATTTTCTGAGCAAGGACAGCCCCCAATGCATAATTTGATGCATCACACATAAGCTCAAAAGGGGCTGTCCAATCGGGTGCCTGGATGATGAGGGTGGTAGTCAGTGCTCTTTTGAGGCAATCAAAAGCCTCTTTGCATCTGTCATTAAAGTCAAACTCCACCTCCTTTTGCAACAAGTTGGACAGTGGAAGGGCTACTTTGCTAAAATCCCTTATAAAGCGCCTGTAGAATCCTGCATGACCAAGAAAAGATCGCACCTCTTGCACACAAGAGGGGTAAGGCAATTGTGAAATAACAGAAATTTTTGCAGGATCTACTTCAATACCCTTATTGGAAATCATGTGGCCTAAAACTATACCTTGCTCAACCATAAAATGACATTTTTCAAAATTTAGAACAAGGTTAGTTTCAATGCATCTATTCAAAACTTTTTCCAAATTATCCAGACAACCATCAAAAGAGGATCCATACACAGTGAAATCATCCATGAACACCTCTATGCAATTTTCTAAGAAGTCACTGAAAATACTAATCATGCACCGCTGGAAGGTACCAGGGGCATTGCACAGGCCGAAAGACATCCTCCTATAGGCAAAAGTGTTGAAGGGGCAGGTGAATGTGGTCTTTTCCTGATCCTCAGGAGCAATAGTAATTTGCATATAACCAGAAAAACCATCAAGGAAACAGTAGTGAGATTTACCTGCCAGGCGCTCAAGCATCTGGTCAATGAATGGCAAGGGAAAATGGTCCTTTTTGGTAACTTGGTTCAGCCTCCTATAGTCAATGCAGACTCTCCAACTGTTCTGCACCCGAGTAGGAATCAGCTCCTCCTTCTCATTTTTTATCACTGTGAGGCCGGTCTTCTTCGGGACTACCTGGACGGGACTCACCCATTGGCTGTCGGAGATAGGATAAATGATTCCAGCTTGCAAAAGCTTGGTTATCTCCTTCTTCACTACATCAAGAATCACCGGGTTGAGTCTTCTCTGTGGCTGTTTTACTGGTTTAGCTCTATCCTCTAAATTTATTCGATGCATACATGTGGATGGGCTAATACCAGGAATGTCCGCCAGGGTCCAGCCTATAGCCTTCTTATGCTTCTTGAGAATAGACAACAACTTCTCCTCTTGCTCATCAGTAAGGGAGGCAGATATAATCACTGGAAAACTTTTGCTATCATCCAAGTAAGCATATTTTAAATTTGATGGCAGAGGCTTCAATTCTGGTGTGGTTGGCTGGGTAGTGGTAGAAGGAGATGGTTTCTCAACCTGTACCTCATAAAGAAAGTCAGAGGTATGTGTACTTCCTGAAACATGGTTAGTCCTATCTAACTCTATAAAATCAATCTCAAGAGGTAAAACACCACCACCAGACATGCAATCAATATCACTTTCAGATTCACTTTCAGCATCAAATTCAGACATATGATCAAGTACAATTTCAGACTCAATGCATGAAGAGTGAGAGGTATGCAGATTAGAGTAAAGATCAGTCATGTATTCATCAACAACATGGTCAATTATTTCAACACGAAATACAGAAAGATCTTCAGATGGGTATTTCATAGCATCCAGAATATTAAAATGAACAGTTATATCACCAAACTCCATGGATAGTGTGCCTGCATAAACATCTATCTTAGTTCTAGCAGTTTTCATAAAGGGTCTGCCTAGAATGATGGGAACTGATCCTTGAGAAAATCCATCTTCCATATTCAAAATATAAAAATCAACAGGGAAAATCAGTTCACCAACTCTAACTAAGACATCTTCTATGAAACCAACAGGGTAGGCAACACTTCTATTAGCTAAATGAATTACCACATCAATTGACTACAAGGGACCTAGAGATAGAGAATTAAAAATAGACAGAGGCATAACACTAATAGAAGCTCCTAAATCTAGCAAGGCATTGTCAAACTTACTATTCCCTATAATACAAGGTATGCTGAATGTACCTGGATCTTTACATTTTTTAGGAATTTGGGGAACAGATTTACCAATCAGTGCGGAGACATTTATGCCCATGCTAATTCAGAATTACCAATGGAAAATTCACCTGCACAGAAATTGTTAGGTAAATTTTTGTCGTTACCTTTTTCTGGAGTAGAGTGAAGTTTGGCAGGTTCAATTGCAGATGAGGAAGGTCTTACGGGTTGAGGTCCTTGTCACTGCTTTCCCGACCTCAATGAAATGGCATTGACATTTTTGGGATTTTGGACAGCTTGGGAAGGCAGCTTGTCAGAATTCTGGGACTGTTGTTGATTCAATTGTGTAGCCAATTGTCCCATCTGATTGGTTAAGTTCTGAATGGAGGCTCTGGTCTCTTGTTGAAACTGCATGTTCTGCATAGTAATTTGCCTCACAAGTTCTTTGAGGGAAGGTTGTGGAGGAGCCTCAACTGTTGGCTGTTTCTGGGGCTGTTGCTGTTGTTGGATTGGTGGAGGAATGTATGGTCTGCTTGGGCCAGCAGCATTTTGGAAGGAAGGAGCAGGCTGTTGTTGTTGTTGCTGAGGGCTAGACCCTCTGAGATTAGGGTGATTCCTCCATCTAGGGTTGTATCTGTTGCTGGAGAGGTCATAATTGTTCTGCTGTGGTTGATTTTGCTGCTGAGGTTGAGGAGGTCTATTGTAAATATTAGCAGCATAAGATTCGGGCTGCTCAATTGCTCCAGGTTGCTGCATGGAAGGGCAAAGGTCTGTATGGTGGTCAGCAGAGGAGCACAAACCACAGACCCTTGCAACAGGTACAGATTTCTGGTTCAAGGCCAGCTGGGTTACCAAGTTAACCAATGCATCCAGTTTGCCTTCAAGCTTCTTAGTTTCAGATGATGCAACTGAGTTTGTAGCTACCTCATGCACTCCTCTAATGACTATAGCATCATTTCTGGCGCTAAACTGCTTGGAGTTGGAAGCCATCTTCTCAATTAAATTTCTGGCTTTAGTAGGAGTCATGTCTCCAAGGGCTCCACCACTGGCAGCATCTATCATACTTCTCTCCATATTACTGAGTCCTTCATAAAAATATTGGAGAAGCAGCTGCTCTGAAATCTGATGGTGAGGGCAACTGGCACATAGTTTTTTAAATCTCTCCCAGTATTCATACAGGCTCTCTCCACTGAGTTGTCTAATACCTGAGATATCCTTCCTGATGGCTGTGGTCCTGGAAGCAGGGAATTGTTTTTCTAAGAATACTCTCTTCAGGTCATCCTAGCTCTTGATGGACCTTGGAGCAAGGTAATACAACCAACCATTTGCCACTCCCTCTAAAGAATGAGGAAAAGCCTTCAGAAATATATGATCCTCTTGGACATCTGGGGGTTTCATGGTGGAGCAAACAGTATGAAATTCCTTCAAATGTTTGTGCGGGTCTTCACCTGCAAGGCCATGAAACTTTGGAAGCAAATGAATCAGTCCAGTTTTAAGAACATATGGGACATCCTCATCAGGGTATTGGATGCACAAGCTTTCGTAGGTGAAATCAGGTGCAGCCATTTCCCTTAGAGTCCTCTCACGGGGTGGAGGTTGTGCCATGTTCTTAGAATGTTCAAAATCAGAATGCTCAAAATCAGGATGTTCTAATTCACCAATAACAGAATGCACAGATTCACCAGTAATGGAATGCTCAGGATGATCAAAAGGTATAAAATGATGTCTAACTAATCTATGAAATGTCCTATCTATCTCAGGATCAAAGGGTTGTAAGTCAGATGGATTGCCTCTAGTCATACACTACATTCAGCATGCACAACTAGTTGTTTTGTCATGTAAATAAAGGTGCAGGTTTGAACTACAACTACCCTCAAATGATATCTAAATGACTTGAAATTTTGTGAGAAACCTTATAAAATGATGAGAAGATAGCACAAAAAATTTCAGGCAAAAATTCAAAGTCTAACTATGGAAGCTAAAAATGGTAGGTTAAGAAAAATAAGTGAATAAAACTTGAAAAATAAAAACCTTTTGACAGAATCACTATTTTTGGACGATGGAGACCTCAGCTGGCTGCCACGGCGTAGGAAATTTTTTTCTACCCCAAATACATATATAATAATTGCGATTCTGATAACCGGAGCAAAAGTTATGACCGTTTGAAGTTTTGACAAACACAAAATTTGCTACTTTTTTGGAACTTTCAAATCTGACTAAACTAAAGGCTCTAGCTATTTTTCCCACAAAATATAGATTAAAAGAAGTTACCACAAAAAAATTCAGCCAAAAATAACAACCCTAGCTACTAAAACAAAAAATCTCAAATAATTCAGCATGGGTGGTCGCTAAAATCCGTCTCTACTTGATTTCTACTACTACTCTGTTTTGTCGCAAGCAAAAGTTTTTGCTAAGTCCGTCGCAAAACACTATTCACAGAAAAAAAACCCAAGACTAAAACACGGGAAGCGCTTAATAGGAAAACTGAAACAGAACACACACTAAATAGAAGACCAGGACACTAAACAACACTAACACACATACTAACACAATACTAACAATTAAACTTAAAACACGAAAGAATTAAACACACAACACTAGCTAGCTATTATGAACCTTTGGACACTGCTCCCCGACAATAGCGCCAAATTTGATCGAGGCCGTACCCGAATCAAATAAACATGATAATGCAGTAACTAGGAATTGATCCTAGGTCGTTTCCCAACGAGCAATGATAAACCAAATGTTCATAATATACTTGCAGTAACAGTAACGATTGGGGGGGGGGGGTTTGTTTGTTTTGTGATTTAAGGAGCAGAACAAGTAAACAGGAATACGAAACTAATAATATTAAAAATGGGTTGTTTCCTCTGATTCAGAAGTCATTCTCTTATCCTGGGTTATGGAGAATTCGTCCCTAACAGTAACCACTTAATCCAACCCTATTTCAATTTACTAAGCGAAAATCAACCTAGGGTTGTCAATACATGATTAGGCACCACATACACCAGTTAGCCCTTCGTCCATTAAGCATGAACGCAAGTTAGGCTCAGAGGCAATTAATCGAACACGAAGTGTGCACTGATTAATGTTCACGAATTTGGGTTAATTGGTGAAGGGAAAACTGCCAGGGAACCACATTATAAATGAAACCTCAAAGAGAGTTGGGCTTCTTCCTCAGAAGGAAACAACACCAGAATAATTAGCCTTCCATAGATTCGAACAGAAAACGTAAATGAAACATGAAGCAGAAACGTAAATAACAGAAACGTAAATGAGACAGAAACGAAAATGAAAACAGAAACGTAAATGAAAGTAGAAGAAGAAACAAGAACGAAATTGTAATTAGAAGCAGGAAATGGGAAATTGCATTAAGAACGAAAACAATAGCATTAGAACAGAAAGAACTTAAAACCCTAAACAAAGCTCTGAATAATGAATGGCATAACATAATGCCTTGCACGAATCCCAAGGCTGCTATTTAAAAAGAGTCACTCAAAGTCGCTGGGCCCTATTACAATACTCTGGCCCAAAACGAAATAAACACTAAACCACATAAAATAAAATTGCGAAATTTCCTAATTAAAAATTAACTAAGGTAAGCGCTGCTTTATTTGTCCTCTTCAAGTCCACAACCAAAATTCGGATTAAGCCCAATGTTTCATTAATTCCTGAAATTAGATTAAAAACATCAAATTAGCTAAATGAGACCAAATAATAAAACTGCCTAATTAATTGACAATTAAGACCAATCAGTAATTAAAATGGTGCAAAAAGGGTTTAGAAAATAGAAGAAAATGATGGCACATCAAAGGTTGTCCAAAACTCCAAAGAATAAACTAAAGACTCGGCATGTGGAACAAAATGATAAAAACTACATGTCCAGAACTTCATGCAATTAATACAGAATCCCATGTCCTAATGTGACATCCTATCAGAGCATTATGTTTCATCATCCTCTAGCATGAGGTTTTTCGTAGCCATCCACCTAACCATCTGGTCCTAAGAACACAAAGTTCGAGATTATCACATAATTCAAACACAAACAACACTCAGGGGGTGAGTTATCACATGCCTAAATAATAGAGAGAAATGAGACAACATAGATATATGTATCATATAAATGAAATACAACTTACTTTACACAACTCATGTCATTCCACCACTTATCACGTAACATGACATCTCAAAACTACATGTCTCACACATTTTCACATCATTCACGTACTCAAGGATCAAAACACAATATGACTCATCCAATCAATATCGATCAATACATAAACGTTATGCAACAAATATAATAAGACTCAATCTTATATGCAATGTGATATCATGTTAGTGAAAAACCTCCACTACTAGGAAATAAGGTTTTTACATCGGTTATTTAAGACTTTCAACATTGGTTATTAACCGATGTTGAAAGTAATATCGTTAACATCAGTTTTTCAAAATCGATGTTAACTAATAAATACAACATCGGTTATTTAAATAGTCGATGTTATATGATAAGAATTTTGAAAAAAGAAAGTTATAAATTTACATATCAACATCGGTTATTTAAATAACCGATGCAACATCGGTTATTTAAATTATTTAATTAACCGATGTTGTTAGTTCTAGTTAACATCAGTTTTCTAAATAACTGATGTTGTTAGTGCCAGTTAACACCCTAGAGTCTACACAAGCAATTACCATAAATTGTACTTGGATTTATCAGTTAAAGACCACCATAACCAATAAATTAAGCTTAAATATGATGTTTTATAGATTATTCATGAATAAAAGAGTGAGCAGTTTAGAAACAAATAAATTAAATGCCAAATGGACTAGGTAAATCTGTTATCACCTTTGGAAATTGAGCTTCAGCAAGGGCTTGAAAATGCTCCAACTCTTTTCTGTCTAGAAGAAATATAGCTTATAAGACTCTATACTAACAAGAGGAAATAAATTTTTGCAAAGTTGAAAAAATGTACAACCAGACTCTTACATATATTTTTGGTTCTTGAAACTCAAAAACCTCTGTTTCATCAAACCAAACAAGTTTTGATAGCCATCAATTTCAGCCATATTCCCTTTATCAAGACCTTGGTTTTCTCGATCGTGTCTGACACAATTACTATGACTCTCTGGTTGTGATGGAAGCTTGCTTGTGGGGCTTCTATGGAGGCTAGATCTTTAAGCTTCAATGAGGTCCTTTAATGGTGATTTTCCACCATGGAGATGCAGCGGACGACAAAGGAGAAGAGGTGAGAGGAGGCGCCATCCACTAGGGAATAAGCCATGGAAGAAGGAGCTTCACCACCAAGATGAGTCTTGGATAAGAAGCTTGGAGAGGATGATTCAATGGAGGAAAAGAAAGATGGAGAGAAAGAGAGAGGGGGGAGCACGAAATTGAAGGAAGAAAAAGGGAGAGAAGTTGAACTTTGAGTTGTGTCTCACAAGACTCTCATTCATCAAAGTTACAACAAGTGTTACACATGCTTCTATTTATAGGCTAGGTAGTTTCCTTGAAAAGATTTCTTGAGAAAACTTCCTTGAGAAGCTTCTTTGAGAAAACTTCCTTGAGAAGCTAGAGCTTAGTTACACACACCCCTCTCATAACTAAGGTCACCTCCTTGAGAAGCTTCCTTAAGAAGATTCCTAAAGAAGCTAGAGCTTAGCTACACATACCTCTCTAATAGCTAAGCCCACCTCCTTGAGATGAGAAGCTAGAGCTTAGCTACACACCCCCTATAATAGCTAAGCTCACCCCCATGAAAAAATACATGAAAATACAAAAAAAAAATCCCTACTACAAAGACTACTCAAAATGCCTCGAAATACAAGGCAAAAACCATATACTACTAGAATGGCCAAAATACAAGACTCAAACGAAGGAAAAACCTATTCTAATATTTACAAAGATAAGTGGGCTTAGCCCATGAGCTCGAAATCTACCCTAAGGTTCATGAGAACCCTAGGGCCTTCCCTGGGCTCTCTGGCACAATCTATCTGGAGTCTTCTATCCAATACCCTTGCAGGGTAGGATTGCATCATTCCCTCCACCTTGGAAAGGATTTGACCTCAAATCTTGAGGTTCTTCATACTCTGGGTTCCTTCCCTGAACACCTGTAAAAAGAACAAAAACATTTGTGTTAGTGGTGTTTGGTATGTTGAAGTAAGGTAAGGTCTGAAAACCCATTTCCTGGGCATCTTCCCATGAAGGAACATGGTTCCTCACCAACTCAATGAGTGGTGCTACAAGTATAGAAAAATATGGGACAAACCATTTGTAAAAGTTTGTTAAGTCATGGAAGTCCCAAATTTTTCTTATACTTGGTGGAGTGGGCCACTCAGGAATGACCTTTATTCTCTTAGGGTTCATGGGAACCCCTTGATCACTATTTGAAAAATTAAGAAAAGTAACGCAATAAAACATACATTTTTCTGTATTTTCATATTGATTATTCCTACCAAAAAGTATGACAAACCTAAGGTGTCCCATATGAGTACCTAAGTTTGTATTGAAACTAAAAATAAGAATAAACCTACCTAATGGGTCCCTATGTACACACACCATGAAGATGTTAGGTGTACAAATGATTTTACAAAAGAGGGTTGCACCACTCAAAACATTCATCATGCCACCTATTTTTGGGACTTGGTGCCTAATAATACCTATTTTGGGCACCAACAAAGAACAAGGATTTAAGCTCTTGCGAACCAAACCCTCATCCAACAACTTCTTTACTTGAGGAATAAACTCAAGCCCAAGAGGTGTGGCAATGCTAGCAAGTGTCTTTTTACAAAAGAGAAAATGTGGAGGTTGTCTAAGAGGGAAAGTTTCTTTAATGTTTGTCTTTATTATAAAATGAGTTTCCTTCTTAGCTAAACTCTTGGAGGAGACACTTACCTCCTTACACTTCTCTTTAACCACTAATGGTTGTCCTTCTTCTTGGGGGTAGATTTCTTCACTAGATTCTTCCCCTTTTGCTTCTTCACTTTCACTAGAGGAAGGTGAAGTAGTAGCCTCATCTTGGCTACTATAAATGTCTTGGCCCCTCATAATCATAGTTTTTGTGGTGGGGCATTGAGAAGTAATGTGTCCTCTTCCAAGACATTTAAAGCACTTTATAGAGCTAGTTTTCTCTTGCATACTAGCCTTAGGGGCTTGCTTTTCTATTATCTTCCCCTTATCATCTTTGGGCTTAGAAGGTGTCACCCCTAAGATGCCTCGACCTTGGTCTTTCTTTGAATAAGAGTGAGAGCCATAAGATTTTGTTGTAGACTTCTTTTTAAGTTGTTGCTCTACCCTTATTTCCAAAACTAAGTTAGCCTCCACATTGTCCTTTCCATGGAAGTACGGGAGGTTAATGTTAGCCTCTTGAGGCTTTCTTTCCTTTTCTCTTCTATGGGAGTGAGGTCTAAGATGTGACCTATGCCTTCCTTCGTAATAGTCACGAAGTTCTTCACTTAGGCTCTTGCAAGAGTTATGACTACTATAGGAGACATGTTTTTCTCTTTTCATTTCTTTCATTATTTTTCTTCTTTCTTCCTCTCTTATTTTCTTTCTTTCATCTTGACTTATTTCTTCCACTCTTTTTTTTCCTTTTTCTTTTCTCTCTTGTTTTTCTTTCCATAACTTGAGGGAACTCAACTCATCTAAGATTCTAGATAAAGGGTCTTTATGACTAGTACCCTCGCCATTAACACTAGATGAATGATCACTCATGTTGGTTCCTAAGTTGTGGTTCTTTCTTGTTGGAGGTTTGAAAACAAAAGGTAAAAGAAACTATGGTTGAAACTAGACAAAATAAACACTAAAAGAGGTGTGAAAGATAAGGGAAAAAACTAATTGGTAAAAGGAAAGCTATCTAGGCGGTTTGACAAAGGAAGGTAAAGGAAATAAGCTATGAAAGTAAGCAATAAATGTAAACTAGGCGAATCCTAAGAGTGTTTGGATGACCACATTCAAGGTTCCCAACAAAACACTCACTATTCTAAGGAAAAATTGCCTAAAATTATTACACACAAATTGAAGTTTGGTAACCTATTGGAGGCTCCCAACACACTTCCAATGAAAGGCCTTTTTTGTTACAAAACTTGAAAGCAATGAAGGTAAGTAAATTGCAAATTACAAAATTACAAAACGGTCCTCAATTTTGGTGGTTGTTCTCTCTTTGGTGATTCACTCAATTTGGAGTGCTTCTTAGTCCAATAGCTCTTAAGGTGGTTGGCCCCTTTCTTCTTGACTCAAATTCTTCAAGGGATGGCACCAATCCTCCTTCCAATTCCCTATATGGCAACCCACAAACAAGGAAACAAAGAGACAAGCAATAACCAAAGACCAAAAAAAATGAAATGAAAGCTAAACCAATGGAGTTTTAACAAGACAATTTTTCAAAGATTACTCAAAAATTAAAGCAATGGAAAGGACATAGAAGCAAGCTAGGACTCAAAGAGAAACTTAGAATGGCTCTAGAGTAGAGTAAAAACACTATAAAAAAAAGACTCAACAAACCTCTAGCTTTGGCACTTGTTTTCACAGTAATTTTCAATTCAAATTTCAGAACTAAGATTGGTATAACATAGGCACCAATTATAGAGTAAATTTTGAGCCAAAAGAACAAGCACACTTCCCTTTCACTTTTTTTTTTCCTGGATACTGATTTTTCTGCCAACTTGTGTGATTTTTAGTATTTTTTACTTTTATCCAAATCACTTTTTTTATTTTTGTATAAATTTTTTCCAGATGTCTAGAAAATTCAGTAAAAATTTCAGCTCAAAATTCGAAGTAACCAATTCTCAGTAATTTTTACAAGTTTGTATGTCCAAGTTGCCAGCATCGGCGATTTTTTTTTAAGCATGGTATATTGATTGCCTTGGGCTTACTTTCAACCTTCCTATGTATGTTGAACTCACTAGGATTGTTTACCACAGTTTTAGGAGTTCAATATTCACTTAGGATCAACATTTCATCCAGCAATTCAATCACCAAAACTCAAATTCACAATAGACACAATCATAAGGAAACCTAAAAGTTCAAGCAAAGGTTCACAATCAAAGACTCTCTAAGAATTTTGCATGAACATGTTAAGGACTAATTAACATGAAAGATTTGACTCAAATCAAATAATAGGCTAAAAGAATTTCATACACTCATGAACAAATGAGTTAGACAAAGAAACAAGAAAATAAAATTCAGCACAACATAAGAAATCTTATGTGACAAGTTTCATGACTAGACATGACTTCTATGACAAAACTACAATAGGTGAACAAGTCACTCTAGATTTTTGAGTTTTTCTTCTACTTCAATATTTTTGTAAGAATTTTATGGTTTAGGTTTCAGCCACAAAAAATAACAAGACAAAACTCAAAGGAACCTAAACTCAACAAAATTCATGATTCAAGACAAGAACAAGAAATTTGAACCATAGAAAATCAAATCTAGCTTCTATAGCAAGTTTAATCAGTGGAAACTCTAAAGAATCATGTTAAAAACATTTAGCACAAGACATGTGAGGAGATACATGGAGAAAAATGAAGAAACAACAATAGAAGAGAAGGTAAAGCAAAAAATATATGGAGGTTTAAGGAGCACCTACTTGAAGCTCTTGTGCTCTGATTACCACTTGATGGAAGCTTGCTTGTGGGACTTCTATGGAGGCTGGATCTTTGAGCTTCAATGAGGTCCTTTAATGGTGATTTTCCACCATGGAGATGCAGCGGAAGACAAAGGAGAAGAGGTGATAGGATGCACCATCCACTAGGGAATAAGCCATGGAAGAAGGAGCTTCACCACCAAGATGAGCCTTGGATAAGATGCTTGGAGAGGATGATTCAATGGAGGAAAAGAAAGAGGGAGAGAAAGAGAGAGGGGGGAGCACGAAATTGAAGGAAGAAAAAGGGAGAGAAGTTGAACTTTGAGTTGTATCTCACAAGACTCTCATTCATCAAAGTTACAACAAGTGTTACACATGCTTCTATTTATAGACTAGGTAGCTTCCTTGAAAAGATTTCTTGAGAAAACTTCCTTGAGAAGCTTCTTTGAGAAACCTTCCTTGAGAAGCTAGAGCTTAGTTACACACACCCCTCTCATAACTAAACTCACCTCCTTGAGAAGCTTCCTTAAGAAGATTCCTAAAGAAGCTAGAGCTTAGCTACACATACCTCTATAATAGCTAAGCTCACCTCCTTGAGATGAGAAGCTAGAGCTTAGCTACACACCCCCTATAATAGCTAAGCTCACCCCAATGAAAAAATACATGAAAATACAAAAAAAAAAATCCCTACTACAAAGACTACTCAAAATGCATCAAAATACAAGCCTAAAACCCTATACTACTAGAATGGCCAAAATACAAGGCCCAAACGAATGAAAAACCTATTCTAATATTTACAAAGATAAGTGGGCTCATACTTAGCCCATGGGTTCGAAATCTACCCTAAGGCTCATGAGAACCCTAGGGCCTTCCCTGGGATCTCTGGCACAATCTACCTGGAGTCTTCTATCCAATGCCATTGCGGGGTAGGATTGCATCAAGTTGTTTCTCCCTACAGTTAATGAAGACAAATAATTGTAACAATCAAATCTTAGTTCCCAGTCCACATTCAAATCATTAAGGCAAATTCACGAACCAACATATATAAATAAGAATACATATCTCAAATGAAAAATATGGGGCACATTTGGAATTAAATCTCATAACAAGTATACCTTTTTCCTAGAAACTAGTATAGCAACCCTAGAGGACTTGGTCTATTGCGCAGCTATTTCTAATGCCTTGCTTCCACCAATAAAATTTGGGTGGGAAGTGTTTATGTAGTCCATTTGCATAATTGAGTAGTTCAAATAAGAAATCATGGACATTGAAATTGATTATTCACTCTAATAGACTGACCATCACAATTGATATAATAAGCTGACTGACAAACTCATGGAGGAGAACGCTATTTTCCAAAAGAAGGAAAATGAAGATAGCATTTAATTGGGAAAGGTAACAATATGTGGAATACTGGTCAAAAAATACAAAAGGAAAAGAAAAGACAAGTTCATGATGAATAAAGATAAGAAACTAGCACTATTAGAAAATATGTTTTCTACATCGGTTATTTATGACTTTTAACATCGGTTTTTCAACCGATGTTGAAAGTACCGACGTTGATAGTATTATCGTTAACATCGGTTTTTGAAAAACCGATGTTAACGTAAAATTACCAACATCGTTTATATAAATAACCGATGTTGCTAATATGAATTACACCCAGAAAATGTATATTAATGTTGAAAGTTAACATCGGTTTTTACAAAAAACCGATATTAACGAATGTGTTACTGTTGACAGTTAACATCGGTTTTTTTACAGAAAACCGATGTTAACGAATGTGTTACTATTGACAGTTAACATCGGAAGGATTTCCAGCTGCTCTTCAGAAGTATCATGTATTACACTCATATTTGTTTTTTACTTTCTCTTTGTTTTGTTTTGTTCACTTGCTAAATTCTCTTTGAAGGGGATGACGATGTTAATGTAAGTTTTGTTGAGTGTTTGTATTAAATTAGAGCAACTCCATCCAAGAGGGAGGAGCTTTGTTTAGTTTAGGAAAAGGAGGGTCAGCCAATGTTGGAGGAGCAGGCCGCGCCGGTACTGTAGGTTGGGTTAGTGGAGTGGCCTCTAACTTCTAACTCTTTTCTGTGTGTTTTTTTCATTGCCTAACTACTTTTTTATTAATTTATTAGCTAGAGGGGCCTGATGAAAATGAACTGATCCGGTTTAGCCTGAGTCTCTCATCGCCTAACTACTTTTTTAGTTTTTTATTTATAGAACACAAGTATCATCTACTAGAGATCATCATGTTCAAGACAAATAAGATCACAATAGATGACAAAACTTTTTCTTATAAAGAACATTAAGAATAAATGTAGTATCACTTATAATTTTGTCATTTATAAAAAATGATACAAAGATCAACCTAACTCAATCCATAAGGAGCTAATCCACTTTAAGTCACTAAATTTTTGAAATAGGTATGATTGAACAAAAATAAGTTTAAATTTTTACACCTCTTATGAAACAATTAACACCACGTCATCCAGCATCATTATATTTAATAATAGTATATTTAATAATATTATCATTAATATTATGACTATCACTATTTCAAGCTAGTCATACATGTAATTAAAGTCCAACAATGAATATATCATTTATCATATTATTTAAGCTGATTATATATTATTTTAATAAATATAATATTTCATATTTTCTTTTTGAAGTCTTTTCTTTGGGTAACGTTTTATTTAGTGAACTTGACATATATTTCATATTTGTTAGTAACCCTGCACCTCACACAAGCCACGTCCATGACGCATTGAACCTTTCTTGACTTGAGTCTTCCTCCTCTCATAATCCACGTCGCATTCGAACAGTCCAAATTTCTATCCAATAATCAAATATTAATTACTCTTTTAAAAATTCATCACTATTTAAATATAATTCTTTTTCTTTGTTTCTTCTTTCCTAAATGATTTTTTTTATTAAATTTATTAACAAAAAATTCACATAATTAACAAATGTGGTTAAAAATAATAAAAAAATGACAAATGTAATAAAAATAAATTACATGTGGATTATAATTAACTCTAAATTTAAAGACTTAAAACATAATTTTCGTGTCTCATGAAAATATTTTTATTTTTGTTCTGAAAATTTTGTTTAGAAATAATGAAAATATCATTTTTTTTAAATCCTACAAATATATGAGATAACTATAATTATTTAAATTAAACCACTGTAACATATATTTTCAATAAATCAAATTAATATATACAAATATTTTAATTTAAAGATAATACGATAACATAAATATAGTAGGATTTCATAGAATTTTTAAACAATATTCTCCATTTACCTTTTTATGAAGATTTTTTTGAATTCATTTTAAAAATTCATTTTAAAAATTTAGTTTAATTTTTAAATGTTTACCTTTTAAATTTATTATTGTTTATTAATTATTATTTTTTTAATTAAAATATAATTAATAACGCAATATATGTTTTTTTTAAAATATATAAATAATTAAAAAAAAGTTTATATTAACATCGATTTTTGAAAAAACCGATGTTAACGCGTGATATGTTAACATCGGTTTTCCAAAAATCCGATGTTAACGTGTATGCATTAACATCGGTTTTTTGGAAAACCGATGTTAAGAATAATACTTTATTTACAAATATGCCACCGCGTTTAACTTAACATCGGTTTTGTCCAAAACCGATGTTAATAAACCGATGTTAAAACTGCTTTTTGTAGTAGTGTAGATGGCCAGATAGTTAGGTACCTTCACAATATTTTGAAAGAATATTCAGGAGAAGTGCACCTTGATCAGCCTGTCAGAGATGAACAACTATAAATAACATATAGGGAAAAATTCCAGCCAAAGTAGAAAAATCGATGCTTCTTTAACACAATAAGGAGAATAGTTATACAATATATTTAACTATTTAAGTATCTAGTAAGTCATAGGGACATCCAAGATGCATCCTAGTATTAACACATGCCTTGGACTCGGTGATTTCTCCATAGCTTGCATGCTCCTTCACAACAGCAACTAGTGAAGTGCTTATATGTGCTCTCAGCCCAGGTAGCACAGCCTTTATATGTTGTGTCAGAATCTGCAAAAATATGAACAGGCAAATGCACATGCCATATTGGCATGCACTAGTCCAGAAACCTTGATCCTGGTATGAATTCATAATGGTTTACTCTTTCACAAGATTTGGAAGAATTTGGTTCTGTCCAAAAACTATATAAATTTTCGCTCTCCAACGTTAACATGATATGCCTTTACTATGAAAAAGTTATATAGTGTAAAGAAAAGAAGGAAAAAGTGTGAAGACATAAGCGGACTTTAACTCTGTATGAGTAAGGGAGACTGAAAGCCCTAAATAAAACTGTAAAATTTCTTACAGAAGACTATTTTGTGTTTTCAGCGTCATGAAGACTCTACCAGGTTCAACTTCTTTGCTAGTTGAGGAACACTACAACTATTGCTAAACCATTGTATGCCTATGAATAACATAAATAGATAAAAAAAATAAGTAAATATAAGCAAAAAAAAACTAGACTGTTAACTATGCATAAGAACTTCCTTATAGGACGATTGTGGAAAAAATTCTCTTCAGCAACAACAGCATCCTTTATACTCCGGTTCATTTGAATATCCTAACATGATGAAACAATAAATTAAAAATTGCATATTAACCTTAATGCCAATTGAGCAAAGTACATGTTTATATTTATTTGCATTTGAAAAATACCCTTATGTACAGTGTGAAGTGTGATTACCTCCTGACTACGGTTTACAACACCTACATAACCAAGTCGGAGAGGAATAACTTTTCCTAGTAACAAATTTCGGGCATCAGTAGCTCTGTCCATTATATCCAACTACATTCCAAATAACAAATGCCTAACAATGTCAAAACATGGCAACAGCTTAACAAAATTCATAAATATGTGTCAGTTAAAATGTTAGAAGAGTATACTGCACCTTTGTGATTACACCGATTGTTCTATTACCTGCAATAGATACAAGAAACTTTAAAAACCAATTAATTAGAGAGGTGTGAAAAGATTTAAGTTTCAGAGACATGGAAGCAAAAACTCACCATCTGGATCAGTAATCCCTGCCATCTGAAGAGCATCTGAATTAGCCAAATCCGAATTAGCTGGTGTGACAACTAGAATGAGACAGGTGGGAGTTTTGATATATGACATTATCATTGTTCTGATGCGAGCTTCAATATCAGAAGGCTGGTCACCCACAGGAACCTTCGTAATGCCTGGGAGATCTACCAGTGTGATATCAAGAACATTTGGTGAAAAAATCTTAAGTCGGATCTGCTTGTTTGATACACCTTTGTTCCCACCCACTTCCCTATCAGTTTTAGCCTGCAGAAAAAGAAAGTGAAGATATACAAGTCAATAGAGAGATGGGGTGGAGTATTAAACTAGTAGACCGTATACCTTATCAGTACATTGCCATCAAGAGTATTACATTACATCTACACAGATACAATTGCAAATAATGGAAATCTCAAATTCAACTGTCTTTTAAGCTTAAAACACGAAAATAAATCAAGACAATATTAACTGTTAATAATATGATGATAATGTTGACTTTACAGTTAAAGCTAGAGTGTCAAATCAGCATTCAATTATACTCCATCCATTTCACTAATGTCAAAGGATCAAGTCTCTAAACTTGAAACATATGCACACTCGCACCTAAGTTCAACTGAGTCCAGTGATGGTTAATGTGGCAGTGAGGGGTTGGTGTTTTGTTAGTGGGTGAACAGGAAAAGCAAGCTCAAGCTCCAAGATAGTCTTCATATCTTAGAGAAAATAATCTTCATGATGTTGTCATCTGCGAATAGAAGATGGGAAATACTTGGAGCTACGGGATAGATTTTAACTCCATGGAGGGATTGATTTTGCACTGCTTTGGTGATGAGGAAAGAAAGAGCCTCTGCACACAATATGAAAAGGTAAGGGATAAGGGATTCCTTTAAGACACAAAAAAAACAACTAATAATAGCATGATTTCTAGGTGACATTCTTGAAGACACAAAAAAACTCTCATAGTCTCATTATCCTTGGACTAATTTAGGCCGGTATTTAATATTTAAAAGATATTTTTATACTTATTTTTAAAAAAAAATAGAAAACTGTGTTATGTTATTTTATTATCTTTACAGTTTCTTTATCATTAGAGATAATGTTTAAACCTGTTATATTATAGCCCGTAAGTGGACCGGGTAGGCTGGTTTACCTCTAGTTCCAATTGATATATAATTTAGTATCACAACACATTAGTCAATAGCAGAAATTAATTGATATATATTCTAGCAATTAGCTTTTATATGATTGTCTCTACTCTTAACATTTTCATCAATTTCGAAAAGCATTTTCATACAGACATATTGTTCTTAAAGTTGAAAGTAAGATTCCTTACTTTCAACCTCAAAAAAGAAAAAATTAAGAAAATAAATCATGGTACCTTTCTGAACCTAGCAGACAATTCATCGAACGAGTCAGAGGGAAAGAAATAAACCCCTTATATATCCATCTAATCGTGACTAATTAAGGTAAGAAATAATTACTAATTGCATGGAAATATTAGTCATTAGCAGGAATCATTACTAAATATTACAGTAAAAAATACTAAATATTATTATAGAAAAATCATGCAAATATAATAATAATAAATTATATCAATGCTGTTTTTTTTATATAGTTTACATCTCTCTTTTTTTCATTTTATATTTTAACGAAACATTGATAAATAATTGTTTAATATTTAAAACATTACATGACATACATGTATTGATGTATATAACATCTATGCAACACATATAATTACATATTAATCTATATGTAAGAGGACCATCAAATTCGTGGATCAACGGATACCACGAGATTATTTTTAATTAACCAATTTTCTTGGATTCAAATATCGGGGAAGCCGATATGCAAGAGGGCATAAAGCATAAAATAGATAGAGCATATCACGATCCTGTTGCTGCCTTTAGTTTTCAATTGAATGACAATTACGACAAAATGTGAAAAAACACTTCAAACTTCATAGGAAGCAACATTAGTACTCGGCCTCGTATTTCTTAATTGTTATTGAAGAATTGGTAACTTGTGCGTCATTAATTATAAGCTCATGCCTCCTAGGAACACTGCTCTTTCTCAACACTTTGCTCTGATCACCCCCAAAATCCTATTGTGGATCAGATGTCATGACCCCACTTGGATTGGATTGATCGATGATAGCTATTTGTTTAAAAGGAAAAAAAAATTAAGTTGACGTTCACTAGCTACCTTAATTACCTACCAAGTAATTAATTCTCAGCTCCCTATCTTTGACTGAGATATGGCCCTAATCAAATACTACAAAACCAGTGATAGCCACTTTATAGCTTCTCCAATCAGCTAAGCTATCTTTTCAAGATATTTTTTAATTTCCAGTAAGATTGGTAGGGACCAAAGGTACTCCACATTAAGTTTCTAATTAAGATGACAAGAGATAGCATAGCACCTGCAATAAATGTGAGATAATTGAAATCTAGTATGTCATACTATAATATAATACATAATAGAAATAGCAGAAATAATTTCATGCAGATGCTGCTGGAGGAGAAGGAACCTCGTCTGCCATGATCGATGGATCGATGGAAGGAACCCTAGCTAGGGTTTTGATTTGAAAGAAATGGGGGACTGGCTTACTCACTCATGCACACATTGTTGTGTTGTGTTGTGTATGCCTGACTTTGGGGTGTTGCTAATGCTGGTGCCCTAAAGTTTTATTAAGTAAATCTAAAAAAATATATTTAATTGGGTATTAAAATAACTTTTGACAAAAAAAATTCATCAATATTTAAATATAAGTGTTTTTCTTTATTTCTTCTTTCCTAAATAATTTTTTTATTAAATTTATTAACAAAAAATTCACATAATTAACAAATGAGGTTAAAAATAATAAAAAATGACAAATGTAATAAAAAAAATTACATGTAGATTATAATTAACTCAAAATTTAAAGACTTCAAACATAATTTTCGTGTCTCATGAAAATATTTTTATTTTTGTTCTAAAAAATTTGTTTAAAAATAATAAAAATATCATTTTTTTAAAAATCCTACAAATATACAAGATAACTATAATTATTTAATTATTTAAATTAAACCACTGTAACATATATTTTTAATAAATCAAATTAATATATACAAATATTTTAATTTACTTTAAATTTAAAGATAACACGATAATATAAATATAGTAGGATTTCATAGAATTTTTAAACAATATTCTCCATTTACCTTTTTAAGAATAAAAAATAATTTATATTATAATAATTAAATAAAATATATTAATAATAAATTTTAATTTTTTTTACAATATAATTATTTTTACCAATACTCTATAAAAATTCTATAAAAGTTAAACTCTATTATTAAAAATAGTTTTTTTTTCAAATGAACTAATATCAAATAATTTATATAAATGTGTGTTATATTTAAATGATAATCATGAAATAATAAAATTAAAATTACAAAATTCATTTTAAAACTTTAGTTTAATTTTTAAATGCTTACCTTTTGAATTTAATATTGTTTATTAATTATTATATTTTTTAATTAAAATATAATTAATAACTCAATATATCATTTTTTTTTAAAAATATATATAAATAATTAAAAAAATAGTTTATATTAACATCGGTTATTTAAAAACCGATGTCGTTAAGCACTTACAACATCGATTTTTAAATAACCAATGTTAAAACTGAATTTAGTGTGATTTTAACATTGGTTATTTGAAAACCAATGTTGTAAGTGTTTAAGGACATCAGTTTTCAAATGATCGATGTTAAAACTAAATTATTTTAACATTGGTTATTTGAAAACCGATGTCGTTAAGCACTTACAACATTGATTTTTAAATAACTGATGTTAAAATCACACTAAATTTAGTTTTAACATTGGTTATTTGAAAACCGATGTTGTAAGTGCTTAACGACATCAGTTTTCAAATAACCAATGTTAATAGGGCGATGTTAAAACTCCTTTTTTAGTAGTGCTCGTCGGGCACCTAGGAGTACATGACAAGATATACCACACATTGGTAAGTCAGGTCACTCTCACTAGGTAAAATCATAGAAAGACTAATCAGAGTCACTTTATTTTGCGAAAACGCTCAAACCATATGGGATCAACATAGGCTTCAAGGAACATTCAAACTGAGTGTATTACCCCAAGGCCTACACTCCGAAGAGTTTGTTAGGGTCTCTCCCTCCTTATTCAGGTCCAACCCAGAAAACATTTTAGCACGCAAACTCTATCTTTGAACTGTATAAAACACACGACTCTTCAATTGTTCTCAAAATAATTTTAACTCGTTGTGCCTCAAAGTGATTAATCTCGTTGGGTTCCCACAGTGGATCCCATCATAATACTCGTCGCGCATTAACTCGTCCCCCTTAAAGGGTCTTACAGTCATGTGATTGTACAATTCATAGCTAGCTCATAACTCAATGCACACAACATCTTAATATACATGTGTTATCTCACAATTTAACACATACTCAACTTGTCACTTACACATAGTTCATTACACTTCCATAATCCCAAGATAACACATTATCACCACTACAAAAAAAAGTGTTTTTGCGACGACAATAATTCGTCAGTAACACTAAAAATTCGTCGCTAATTGGATGTTTCCGACGGACACAAATCCGTAAGAAAATGGTCGTCGAAAATAGTAAACGACGGATTTTTGTAGTCCGTCGGAAATTTCTGAGACAATTTCCGTCGAAAAGGATCCGTGGAAAATTTCCGATAGCCACATTTCGTCGGAAATTTCCGACTGATATTTTCCGTCGCAAATTTCCCACGGATCATTTCCAATGGCATGTCCGTCGAAAATCTCTCATGGACCATTTCCGACAGATTGTTTCATTGCAAATTTCTGTCAGGAAATATTTTTTTTTATAAAATTTATTAGTTGGTGTTTTTTATCATTAATAATTTAGAAATTATTTAATGCATTTATATTATTTACCATGAATATTTGAATTAGGCATACTTAAAAATTAGGAAATAGTGAACTTGACAAATCCAAAACATTGAGTAAAATAAGTCATTAAGTTAAATTAAAAATAAATGTAAGAAAAAAAAACACAATGTCAAATGTTAATGTCGATTGTCAATAGTAATTTTGTGCTGCTAAGTCAGTAGTCGAAATAGTCATTTGGAGAGTGTCTCTATTGGTCATCTGTCTGCTGGTCATCTGCCTGTTCCTGTGATGGTCTTGATGCTGTTAGTGAGGTTGTTGTTGTTGATTAATAATGTTTCATGCCTCTAGAGGTAGGAATTGAAGGACTACTAACTGAAGAATGTGCATCTCCTCTTTTGATTGATGCAACTCCTCCCTTAGGCGGTTAATCTCTGCAGCATCTTCAGGACTACTGGAAGATCCTTGCGAATGCTGTATGAAGCTGTCACTTCCGCATTTGTAAGTATGAGCAAGGTCTCGAGTACCATAAAGGCATCCCTTACGCTTTGGTCCTGCAGCTGCAACCCAACACCGACTCCTAAGTCTTTGTTCTTCAGTAAGGTCTAAGGGAGTGAGTTGGGATTCACCAAAACTTGATACAGCATCAAACCTAGCTTGAGATAGTCTAGCCTCAAATTCTTCCTGTAATTCATAAAAAATTATTATTCCAAAAATATAATAAAAATTTTAAAGAATAAAAAAAATGTGCAAGATAATGCTCTCACATGTGTCCGTCTAGATCTATCATCGACAAATTGACCAATATCCTTTCGTAAATGAGTTTGTTGAAAGACCTCATCTACATATATAGATCGACCAAGCTCCTTTGACTATTAATGAACATTTAAAAATAAACATTAAGTGGTAGATTAAACAAGTATAAACAACTATGTATTATAATTTTAATGTACATACCAAGAGAAGGGCATGATCCTACAAGCTGATAGAACCACCTATGTGCATACACCCACCCTTTTCAGATGCTTGATTTTTTTTTTTTTTGCTCATGCACACTTGAAACGATACTTAGGTGCATTCCAATGTGATAGCAGATTGTTCCAAACATGATCTCCAATCCAATATGGTCTTTTATTTTCATTTCGGGCATCCCTAAACATCTCAAAGTCTATGATAAGCTTTTGAGTTAAAAGCTTTTTGTATTTCATTCTCTTCCTCGGGTCTCCAGACCAATTTTCTTTAAAGTATAACAAAGTAACGAAATTGTACACAATTAGAAAAATATGAATTTTACAATTTCAGTTAAAATAAAAAAATAACATTAGCATCCATTTCAACCTTTGAACTAATTCATTAACAAAAGAATAATTTACCTTAAAATGCTAGAAAAAAAGTTCTTGATGTTCTTTTGGAATCGCTCCCCATGTAGGCCAAGGCTGACCAAATTGTTTCCTAATGGACAAAGTGACAGCCTTTGCCACAACCTTAGATGGATGAAACCTAAATATAAAAAATGATTAATGAAAACAGTAAAATCCATCTTATGTATCATATATAATGATAGTTATATAAATTTTGTAATACTTACGTTCCATTAATTAACATAACCATAGGACGATTGTTAAGAGGGGGGTCTTCCATTACCAAATTTACAACATCTTCATCTATAGGCAAATTGCTCACAGGCGGAGATGGGGAAGGTGTGGATGTAGGTACTGGGGATGGTCCACGTGCATCAACGGAGGATGGAGATGGTGTGGATGCAGGCACCGGAGATGGTCCATGTGCATTAACATGAGATGAAGATGGTCTAGCTTTAGTTGAAGGTAGAGATGGTGTAGGTGCAACATCGGGAGGCCTAACTAGGATAGACACAGAAGACGAGGATGGGGTAGATGATGTCAGACTATCTCGAGGTGGTAATAGTCTAACCACATATCAGTTTTTCTTCGCAGTTGTCCCTTTCCCATTGGAGTCATGTGACGGGGGTCAAGAAGGGTCAATGCCACCTGATGTCATATCTCTATATAGAAAAATAATATTATAACACAAATACTCTAATAAAATATTGGGATGGATGAAAATTAGATAACTAACAAACTTCCATATGAAAACAAAAATAAATGTGAATTAGAAAATATCAGAATTAAAACATGTTGCTTACCCTTGATTCACAAGCAAGTCTCTTATCCTAGGTTACGAAAGTTTATCCTTTATCAGTTCAACCACTTAATCCAACCCTAATTTAAATTACTAAGCGAAATTTAACATAAGGCATTCATTATGTGATTAAGCAACACATACACCAATTAATCATAAACAATCATTAAGCATGAACGTAAATTAAGCGCAGAGACAATTAATCAAGCACTAAGCATGCATGAATTAATAGCAACAAATTCAGAGTAATTAGTGAAGAGGAAAAACTGAACAGAATTTAATAGTAATAATAGAACCTCAAAGAGAACTGTGCTGGATCCTCAAGAGAAAACAACGTTGGAGACTTAGCCTTCCATTAATCAAAAGAGAACGAAATTTTATTGCTAAAACGAAAAACTAGAACTGGAATTGCAAAAACGAAAAAATAGAGAAAGAGAAGAGAGAGAAGAGAGGAGAGAGCCTAAACTAGAACCTTGGTGCTGTTATATAGTTTTTCAGCCCCAAAGCTTACAAATCTGTTTTAAATTCAAGCCCATAAATAAAATAAAATCAAATCTAGATAAGATAAGATCTAGATGAAATAATATCTAGATGAGATCAAATCTAAATAATATCTAGATAAGATAAAGTCTAGATAAGATAAAATTTTGTAGAATAAAATAGTCTGCCCTCTTCAAGTCCAAGCCCAATTTTGGATTCAAGCCCAATGCTTCATTAATTCCTGAAATTATATTAAAAACATCAAATTAGTTGAATGGGCCCAAATAATAAAACTGCCTAATTATTTTGACAATTAAGATTAATCAGTACTTAAAATGGTGCAAAAAGGGTTAAGAAATAGGAGAAAATAATGGCACATCAATCATCTATTTTATTCGGTGTGTTTTGCCCCATTGATTGCTTGCACAATAGTCTTGGCTTGACTCTTGTTGATACTTCTTGCTTCACATGCATGTTGGGAGATGATTTAGGCATTTTGTTCTTATAAGTCTCAAGCCAAATGAGCCTACCTTGAATTAATTCCTTTGATAGCCCCTTTGAGCCTATGTTCCCCTTTCTTTGTTTTGAAGCTCATTACAAGCCTTAAGTGAAAAACCATGATTTCACCCTACCCTTAAGGAATTTTGGAGCTTTGGAATTGTTTTGGGAATAAGTGTGAGGGGGGGGGGGGGGGGTATGTTTCATTGGGTGATATGTTTTTGTTGGCCATGCTTGATGATGTATTTTGGCCATGCTTGATGTATATACATATATTGCCTAATTGTTGCTTTATTTTTCAAATGCTTTCAATTGCTACTGTTCACGTTAAAAAAAAAAAACAGAAAAAGAATGATGTTGAATAAATGAGATCTTGATTTGAAGGCTTGGATTGGGTTGAGGACTTGGTTGATTTTGTTTTGGGTTTATTTTTTAAAGCTTAATTTGTAATTTTGGTTTTGGGGTTTACTACTTTTTCTTACTTCCCACTTATTCCCCATTGCTCATCTATTCCTTTGGGTTTTAGCTACTATCCCATACTTTCCTCTACCTTGTCCTTGGCCCCATTACAACCTTAAAAGACCTTTTGATCCTACTGTGCATGTGTTTGTGATGTGGTTGTCAATTTTAGAGTCTTGCCAAGTCTATGTGGTGTTTGTTTTCATGGGTGCTCTGAGAGTAAATAGTAGCCTAGACACTTGAGAGATAGAGTGCATATCTTGTGAGGCTTTATCACTTTTCATTCTTGAGTTGATTGACTATCTTGCCATGTTTGAGATGCTTGGATGATTTTCATGACGACCTTAATTTGTAATTTTGGTTTTGGGGTTTACTACTTTTTCTTACTTCCCACTTATTCCCCATTGCTCATCTATTCCTTTGGGTTTTAGCTACTATCCCATACTTTCCTCTACCTTGTCCTTGGCCCCATTACAACCTTAAAAGACCTTTTGATCCTACTGTGCATGTGTTTGTGATGTGGTTGTCAATTTTAGAGTCTTGCCAAGTCTATGTGGTGTTTGTTTTCATGGGTGCTCTGAGAGTAAATAGTAGCCTAGACACTTGAGAGATAGAGTGCATATCTTGTGAGGCTTTATCACTTTTCATTCTTGAGTTGATTGACTATCTTGCCATGTTTGAGATGCTTGGATGATTTTCATGACGACCTTGATTCTTTAACTATTTACGTGTTGGATGTTACCCATTCTTTTCATTCCTTGAGATTCATTGAGAAATATGTAAATGTTTTTGTGTCTGTTTGTTTCTCTTTAATGTCTCTGGATTTGTTCCTTGCTTTGCTTTTTGATTTTGCCCAGGAGTGCAAAAGGCTAAGTGTGGGGGGATTTGATGTGTCATCATTTTCTCCTATTTCTTAACCCTCTTTGTCATCATTTTAATTACTGATTAGCCTTAATTGTCAAATTAATTATGCAGTTTTATCATTTGGGCCTACTGGACTAATTTTGTGTTTTTAATTTAATTTCAGGAGAATTATAAGCAATTGGACTTGAATCCGGAATTGGGCTTGGACTTGAAGAGAGCAGACAATTTTATTTTATCAAATCTTATCTTATCCAGATTTTATCTCATCTAGATATTATTTCATCCAATATTATCTTATCTTATATAGATTTTATTTTATCAAATCTTATCTTATCTTGTCCAGATTTTATTTTATTTATGGGCTTGGACTTAAAACAGATTTGTAAGCTTTGGGGCTGAGAACCTATATAACAGCACCAAGGTTTTAGTTTTAGGGAGTTTTTTTCGTTTTGGGGGAAAGAATTTTAAGTTTTGTAATTCCAGTTTTCACTATTCACGTAGCAATAAAATTTCGTTTTCTGCTTCAATCTGCAATTTCGTTTTCTACTGATTAATGGAAGGCTAAGTCTCTAGCGTTGTTTTCTCTTGAGGATCAAGCACAGCTCTCTTTGAGGTTTTATTATTACTATTGAATTCTGATCAGTTTTTCCTCTTCACCAATTACTCTATATTTGTTGCTATTAATCCATGCATGCTTAGTGCTTGCTTAATTATCTTTGTGTTTAATTTACGTTCATGCTTAATGATCAGTTTCGTTCATGATTAATCGGTGTATGTGTTGCTTAATCACATAATGACTGCCTTATGTTAAATTTCATTTAGTAATTTAATTTAGGGTTGGATTAAGTGGTTGAACTGATAAAGGATAAATTCTCGTAACCTAGGATAAGAGACTTGCTTGTGAATCAAGGGGAAACAACGCGTTTTTAATTCTGATATTTTCTAATTAAAATTTACTCACTGTTTAATTTACAAAAACAAACACCCCCCCCCATTCGTTACTGTTTTATTACTATCCGTTATGAATGTTTGGTTGACCATTGCTCGTTGGGAGACGACCTAGAATCACTTCCTAGATACTGCATTTTTAATGTTTATTTGATTCGGGTACGATCTCAATCAGTACGTCATTGGGATCGGGGTGAAATCCTGAGCCTGCCTTGGTGAAAAGTTGATCGCCGTGTTGCAGCCCGTTGCGTCAACGATGAACAATGAGAAATTTATAGGCTTACCATTATCCAAATTATGTTATCCATATTTTGTTGCATCATGTCCCCAAAAATGAAAAGTGAAGTGCTTATTTACATTACATTTAAAATTATATTTTCTCATTATTCCACATTTTAATATAAATTTATAACATTAATTTAAAATTATATTTTAATTATATCTAATAATTTAAAATTATTTTTTAAAAGATATTTTATGTAATAATAATATAAAGCAATGATCATAAATTATTATATATAATAAGTTTTTGACTTTTAGTATAACTATTTTAAAAAAATAATAACAATAACAATGATTTTTTTTATTAAATCATAGTGTTAATTTTTTTATATTCATAGTCATTAAACTTTTAACTTTATATTAACTTTAACACAAAGATATATGCTAAGTGAAGATAAATATAGTGAGTCTTTAATGAATGAAAAAATTATAATGAGTATGTATATGTGAAACCATGAAAATGACAAATAAATATTAATTGTGATGGTTGATGAAGAACCTAAACGGACAAAAGGGTGTTAAAATATCATAACTTCTAATACTAGACAAGTTCACAAGATTGGTTCATTTTGGCACCAAAGGAAATAAAAATAGTAAAATACGAATTATGTATGCGACGCGGAGCAATGAACAGATCATACTTAATGATGTTTCCAGTAAAACAGTAAATCAATCCTAAAATTATAATTAGTTATTATTTCAATACTTCAAATCAGTACTTAATTAATTTAGAAATTATTTTTCAAAAAATACAATAAATATTATTCAGTACTTGATTAGTTAAATAATACAGTAACTTTTAAAAAATCAATTAGTTAAATAATACTTTTAATAGGATTCAAAATAAAAAAAAATACTAATCATTCCAGTCGAGTGAAAGTCTTACAATTTCGTTCTTGTGATTCCGTTTTCTTGTTTTCTTTCTTTGTTTCTTTTCTTTTTTTCTTTGGGCACTCTAGTGAAGGGAGAGAAAAAAAAAGAAGCAAAATAGTAGTAATAAAATCGTTGAATTTAGGAAGCAGGGGAGAGGAAATGAGTACAAAACAAAAGAAACGGATGTTGTAAGAAAGAGATTTGGAGGGGTTTGACTTTTTGAGAGTTGTAAGAAAGATAGATTGCATCACAATGGAAAAATAATGGAACCCTTGAAAACTTGTTGGTTCGTTTAATTAAATATTTTTTATTTCTTTCTAATGAAACCCTTGCAAACTTGTTGGTTCGTTTACAGATAAAGAAAACAAAAAAAAAACAATAAAATAATATGAAATTTACACTTTTATATTTTACTTTTAATTCAATAATGTATCTCATTTTATTGTTTTTAATTTTTTTTCCACCTTACCTTAGAGAAGTAAACACATCTGCTAGATTTTTTTGGCAGTAAAAGAGCTGCAACAAATTTAAGTGCTAAGGAGGCAACAAATTATAATAATTTGGCCCATAAAATTCCCTAATTCCCTATTGTTTGGCCCCAAAGAAAATCTCTTAATCATGCCATAGTTTTTGATAAGGAAATATTGACAAATTGTTGACATTGACGCACCAGCATGTGCCTTCATACTGGCGTTTTGCCAATAGGTTGGGAGTTACTAATTCCTAGCTACCTATGTACTGATTCCACCAAAATATTGTGTGGACTCATGTTAATTTTTTAATCATCATTATGTTCGAATTATCTATCCCAATTCACGTTAATATTTCTCATGAATGTAAAGGCATTTTAGATTTTCATTCTAGTATGTCTAACTCTAAAGCTTATCTATCCCAATTCCCAAACTCTTTGGTTAGTTCTTTCAAGTACCAACTAAATCATGTTGCTCACTCCCCAACCAGAACATCAAGCTTTTATGAAATATATATAGAAATTTTACAATGTAAGTCCAAGGCAGATGCTGTAGATACCCTATGTAATATTGAGAGAGTAAAGCACAATAAATAAGGTTCACAAACAAACATGGAAAAGAAACCAATAACTACACAGCTACACAACCATCTATGAAACATCATACAAACAAAAACATCAACCACAAGCATAAAAAGGAATGACAAAGTTCAAATAAAAGAGGCTTACGCTGAATCTCCTATTGTTAAATCCTCAACCACCAAACAACAATTGTGGGAACTTTGTCTGCAAATTTCACTATCAAATCTAAATGGAAAGCTTGTCATATTAACAACAACAACAACACAGAGACTAACATTAGTTTTGTATTAAATTAGTGTATATATATGTGGACTGATTAACTAACTATAACTTTATGAAAGCATTTACATCATACATGTATGTTGATTCTTCAATGTTCTTTCTTTGAAATTATATAGGTGGGAAAGACAAGGGGCTTATGATAGATGAAGAGGAAGTAGAAGGAATTGGTAATGTTTTTCAGTATTGACTGATGACTGTTAAGTTCAGCACTGTACAGTGCAGGATTATTGTGTTAGTTTGGCTAACATATATATATATGTGTGTGTGTGTGTGTGAGTGTGTGTGTGTTTGTGTCTGTGTGTGTGTGTGTAGGATATTGGTGTGGGAAGATTGTTTCTGCAATTTTTCTCATCATGTTTCTTGTTGAAATTGAATTTAGTAGAGAAGAATGGAGATGACATGGATTAAAATTTGTGAACACTTCTGTCGAATGAGAGTCTCACAATTCCGTTCCTGTGATTCTGTTTCCTTGTTTTCTTTGTTTGTTTCTTTTCTTTTTTTCTTTGGGCACTCCAATGAAGGGAGAGAAAAGAAAAATAAGCAAAATAGTAGTAATAAAATCGTTGAATTTAGGAAGCAGGGGAGAAGAAATGAGTACAAAACAAAAGAAATGGATGTTGTAAGAAAGAGATTTGGAGGGGTTTGACTTTTTGAGAGTTGTAAGAAAAATAGATTGCATCACAATGGAAAAATAATGGATCACATCAAGCTTCTCTAGGATACTAATGGATCACATCAATGCTTCTCTAGGATTACTTTAATGTGCAAAGGGACCTACCCATAACATATTTCTATCCAGAGCAGTAGAAGCAATAAACATAGGGAAAAAAATTTACAATCAACTGTGTGCCAAACCAATTGCATTGATACACTATATGTATATGGTGTGACCATCGGATTTGAATATAATGTGTGCTCATGAGTCATGACAGTGGTTAACCAGGTTCTTATCTCATCCAAGATTTTTTAAAAATAGTATGTTTTTATTCTGGACATTTTCACAATTGGAATGTAATGGACTGAAATCCAAATAAAGCACTTGTGCCAAATGTTAATCATTCAATCACCACCTTCATTGGATAAGATGATCATCAGGTGCAATCCATGCATGAATACATAGAAATTAGGACAAAAGTTCAACAAATTTGTCGTCCACAAATTTTTCTTCTTCTTTTTCTTCTCTCTTCCTAATTTCAATTCATATAAAACAGAACACTGTATAATATATTATTGTGTTCTTTACTTTTTGTAGTTATATTGACAATAAAGATATGAAAAGATATCAAACAAATCTAAAAAAAATGTGAATATAATTTAACCCGTAAATTGTTACTTTGAGTTAAACAAGTAACTGCTAGGTGCTAAATAAAAATCTAACTAGGTAACCATAAGTCCAAAGGTGCAATCCAAAGTTTGATAAGCAAAACAGGTATCTACATTGCTCACATGGTATGATTTTATTGGTTTTGACAACTTGCTCCAGAATTTTTAATATGAAAAATTGACCTCTTGCATATCCTCACACTATGGATCAATCTCTCCCTTATGGGCTCAATGTCACATATCATCAATATAGTCAAATAAAATAAAAGTGTTTGAGGTCCAACCACCATCTGTGTCATTTAATTAATCAATGTGATATTAGAATAGGAGGATGAGTTGGTGTTCTGACTCGGTTCAACACCACTTCCATGAACTCAGCTAAACTCAGTAATTTATTCAAAACACTGATGTGATCACATTAAAGTCATCTGAAAAGGCATTTAGTATCTTTTAATAACATGATTAAAACACCTTTTGCTAAGCTATTTGGATGTGATCCATTAGTATATGCTGATAAAAATTGGCCATCAAGTGCAAGGAACCTAGCACTCTGTTGTGCAAGCTTGGAGGATCAATATACAGGAACATCTTCCTTGTATTTAAGCAAATAATTTTTTAATTACAGATCTTTGAATGTTGTAAAAAATTATCACTATGAGTGTAAGTTTTTGGTACCTATCAATTCATTAGTCTTCAAGTTAGAAATTTATTGATTTCCACCCTTGCAAACTCAGCATTTGTTATAAAAAGTTTAAAATTCAAAGAGAAAGCATTTGTTTTTATTTATTATTAAATTCACTTCACAACCTTTAGCAAACTCAGCAGGTTGCAAACCAAAATGCAGTGATATAGTGCCATCCAACAACAACAACATCCCGTAAAGTTCAAAAAGCTAGGCACAACCATTCAACTATTGCAGGAATGGTTTGCACTAATTGCAGGAAGCAACTAAGAAAATAGTAAACTAAAAAGTGTTTTATTAAGCAGACCTGAAGTTAAGCACACTAAGATGAGAAAGAAACTTGAGCCAGCACCCACTCCAACCCCCACGGCGAGGAGCTCGAACTCGAAGTCCTCGGCTATGAGTTCCCGTTTACAATGGTGAGCATTCCCGTTCCTCTATGTTCGATTGAAGCCAATGGTGAGTGTTTACAATGGTGAGGTGAGAAGCAGTGAGAGAGAGGGATGGTTTGACAACAAAGGCTTTTTATTTGGGGGTTATGGTTCCCTTATCAAATCACAAATGAGAGTGAGAGAGGGCTAGGGTTGCAGGCTTTATATTTGGGGTAATTTTTAATTCCGACGGATTTGATTCCTTTGATAAAATCCGCCAAAAATTTATACTTTTCGACAGAATGCAATTCTTCAAAAATATCCATGGGAAAATACAATATTTCCAATGGAATAAATTTCGTGGGAAATATTCCATCGGAAATATCTATTTTTTTTCTGTAGTGCACGCCTCATGCATTATATACATGTCACACAATAATAATATTAATATATTATGTTCATATGATTAAACCCCTCAAACAATTTCACATAATCATATCAAAATCAAAGGAATTAAAAAAGTCATAGGTCAAAAACATGAAAACACCAAGAGTACTCAATTTTATCAACCAATTCGCATCAGGACATTAATTGGCTTGTTAAATACAACAACCTCATAATTATAATCATAAAGGAAGAATAAAAATACACTAAACATCCCAAAATAAATCCCAATTTGCTCCTCTAAAGATCCATATACATGTTCATTCTAATCCCAATTGCGATAAATTCATCCCTTACCTCTAAGCGGGCTCACGTGTGTAGTTCGGTACTGATAGTGGCGTCTCCAGCAGTTCCCTAAGATTCCTCAAGTTTTTTCACTGGTTGCTCTGTTAGGTTTCCAAGCATTAGAGATAAGGAAAAGGGATTAGAGCCTCCATTTTACTGTCTCCGTGTGAGAGACATTTCTCTCATCATAGACATTATGTTGCAAATTCCAACGGTAAGGATATGCAAATATGAGTTCCAAACATGTTGCTCAAATTTCATGATGATCTAACGATTAACAAGTCCGAGATCATAGTTTTAATCTGACAGGTTTAAGTGTATGTGGAAAAGGGAGAGAGTTTTGGGATAGGAGGAAGGAAAAATGAATTTGAGAGAAAAGAAATAGTAGAGACGTATCGTAAATGTAAAAACTGACCTTCTATGTCTCTATTTATAGCTAGTGTCAACCTATTATTTTCTCTATTTTTTATTTTTATTTTATAAAAATGAATTCTATTTTACTTTCTATCAACCGAATAAATAAAGCATTCTTTTTATTTTCTAAGAACATATATTTATTTTATTTACCTTAAAACCATTATTTTAATTAATAAAACTATTTTTCCTTATTTATTTAATTACAAAAATCTCATTATTTTCCTAAAACTCTATTTATTTTTAAATAAAATCATTTTTAATTTATTTTACGAAAAATAGAATGTTACAATATACAACATACATCGTTCTTCTGAGGTATTACTTGGTGTTTTCAAATGTAAAAAGCTTTCTTTTGTGGATTAAATGTAGCTTCTCACTCTCTCTTTGAATGTACCCAAATGTGTATACTTTGTTATAAAATTTTGCATGGAATTTAAAATCACAGTCTTGTTCAGTATTGGGTAGCTGAGTAATCAGCAAAGGAAATCCCTTGTTTCATATGTTATGTAACGATCCGCCTCGTCACTATGATACCACCACTCTAAACCGCGTAAATTTCAATTTTTAAACGAAAACTCCATTAATTTGCTTATGAAAAATGAAAGTAAAATTTCTGCGATATACACTCACCAAACAACACACAATTACTTAAATGAATATATATGTGTGTGTGTGTGTGTGTATATATATATATATATATATATATATATATATAGTAAAGCAGTACACATCATTCACATAATGGAAAGTAAATTAATTCATAATATAATTAAATTTGTGATTTACATCCTCAATTCAAAAAGAATTATAGAACCAGCTATGGAGGAGTTGATTAACAAAACACAACTCTCTCCCAAAATGATCTCAACGTTATCACGTCGGCTTGGCGGCTCCACAAAATAATCTCACATCACCTACTCTAGGGCTATCCTTCTGCTCCTACGAACAAAGGTTCACGATCATCATATGTACCATCCACACGATACAAAAATTGCAAGGGTGAGTTTATTATAAAAGAAATTAACACAAAAATCAAATGACCATAATCAGTAAGAAAATATTAACAAATACCATAATCATACACAAACATCCATTACTGCAACATACACTCAACAAGTAGTCATCAACCTTCCATAATTCCAATCAATCATGCTAAGTATGATGCATACACTATGCCTCAACTCTCAAATGCAATGTGGTACCATTCATCAGGAAATAGCCTAAGCGTGTCCACATGACACTCTCACTTAGGAAAACTAAACAACAAGTGTCAAGATCACCCTGTCGTGCACAGGCAACTCCCCCCATGGTGATTAGCCTGAGTCTTAAAGGAGTTCCAAACTAAGTGACATGCCCCCAGGTACAAGTATTTCCCCATCATGAGAAACTACAAGTACTTACTGATAAAGTTTATACTATTTCCATGCAATATGGAATATGAAACATGAGCATCATCAATGCACTAATCGTGGATAATTAATGATTCTAAGTCATCTCCCTCTAGAGATGCTTAAAACTTATTTCCCCCACCAGGGATATCCATTATGGTCACTATACCCCCCATGTACATACACATCACACATCATCACATTGACATTTTTAACATGAACAACATTTCATCTCAATGTCATTATCAACATCAACATCATCTCATCTTAATGTTATTCTCAACATCAATATCATCTCATCTCAATGTCATTATCAACATCATCTCATCTCAATGTCATTCTCAACATCAATATCATCGCATCTCAATGTCATTCTCAACATCAACATCATTTCATCTCAATGACATTATTAACAACAACAACATCATCATCTTATATTTACATAATCATCAATAACAACATCATGTCATCAATATTATCATAATCACAACCATCGTCTCATATAAATTATTATCAATATCATCTTTAATAACAACATAATTCTCTATCAACATTATCATATACATCAACGTCACTTCATATCAATTAATATCATCAATAACAGTATCATCAGTAAATCACATTCTGCATATACATACATATATAGTTCATGCTTGAGATTCACACTCCCTAAGTCTTCAGACAACATAAGTCTAATAAAAACAATAATGTCATTTATTAATAATAGATGTATTGCATCCCATTGCGCTCAACGGATATCTCGCTAAGCTAGCAGATTTGCTTAGTGAAAAAGTGAAAATCAACACTTCAAAACTTGCCTAATTATCCTGAAATTGAGAGAAAATGATTATTAATTACACAAAATGGAAGTACTACGTATTTATTACCTATCTTTAACAAAAAGTAATTACAACACTACAAAATAACCATAAATTGGAGGAGTTTGATACAATTTACACAAGTTTTATACACAAAAGTCAGTCATATTCACCGACTAACAATAGCTAAGCTCAAAATCGCAATCCTTATGGAACTCTAACCATCTCCTCTGCCTCATGTTAAGCTCTCTCTAATCAAAAGAATATCTAAGGCTCTTATGGTCACTAAACACTTCAAATTTAGACCCATAAAGATAATGCCTCCAAAGCTTAAGAGCAAACAATACGACTGGGAACTTGAGATCGTGCGTGGGATAAATCCTCTCATGAATCTTGAGCTATTGAGAAGCACAGGCCACTACCTAGCCCCACTGCATAAGCACTCTATCCAAACCCATCTTGGATGCATGATTGTACACCACAAAGGGTTCACTCAAGTCGGGTAACACTAAAACTGGTGCAGTGGTCATCCTTTCCTTAAGGGTACGAAAACTACTCTCACATTGGGCATCCCACACAAAAGCTTGACCCTTATGAGTAAGCTTGGCCAAAGGTAAAGCTATCTTAGAAAAACCTTCTATGAACCTACGATAGTAACCTGTTAAACCAAGGAAACTCCTAATCTCAAACACTTACTTAGGACTCTTCCAACTTATCACTTCCTCTACCTTAAAAGGATCTACTGATATCCCTCCCTTGGATATAACGTGGCCTAGAAAGCTCACCTCTTCTAGCCAAAAACTCACATTTGGACAACTTAGCATACAATTCGTTGTCCTTGACAATTTGCAACACAACCCTTAGATGCTCCTCATGTTCCTCCCTAGTCTTGGAATACACCAAGATATCATCCATGAAGACCACCACAAAACTATCTAGGTAGGGATGAAAGATCCTATTCATGTAGTCCATGAACACACTGAGGATGTTGGTCACACCAAAAGGCATAACCAAGTACTCATAATGGTCGTAACGGGTCCTAAAGGCAGTCTTCGAAATATCCTCAGGCTTCACTCTAATTTGGTGGCAACCTAACCTAAGATCTATCTTACTGAACAATCAAGCCCCTACTAATTGGTCCATCAGGTCATCTATCCTAGGCAAAGGGTACCTATTCTTAATTGTCACTTTGTTCAGTTGATGAAAGTCTACACATAGCCTCATGGTCCCATCCTTCTTCTTAACTAACAACACTAGCACTCCCCAAGGTGACACCCTAAGCCTTACAAACTATTTCTCTAAGATCTCCTCTAACTGTTTCTTAAGCTCGCTCAGCTCTATAGGGGACATCCTATAAGGTGCTATGGATATAGGTCCAATATCGGGCACTGAGTCTATAGAGAACTCAACCTCTCTCTCGGGTGGTAATCCAGACATTTCCTCAAACACCTCTGGAAACTCCATCACCAAGGGTATATCACTCACAGGGGTTTTGATCTCAGCACTCATACTAGCTAAGATCATGTGTACTTATGCATCGTCCCTCAAAGATGTCTTAACGTCGTTAGTAGACAAAAATGTAACACCCATTTTTCATAAAATAAATTAAAAAGAATTTTTTTTATTTAAAAATAAGTAGTTTTAGAAAAATGATGAGGTTTTTATAATTAAATAAATAAAGGAAAATAACTTATTAATTAAAATAATGGTTTAAAGGAAAATAAAAAATATTTTATTTATACATTTGATAGGAAATAAAATAGAGTTCTTATTTATAAAATAATAAAAATAAAATAGAGTAAATAATAGGTTGGGAGTACCCTAGCTATAAATAGAGACACATTAAGTCTGTTTTTATATTGAAGATACGTCTTTGCGCTTCCTCTTCTTCTCAATTTCGTTTTCACTTCTTCCTTTCTCAAAACCCTCCCTTTTCCCACATACACTCAAACCTGTCTCAGTAAAATAACGATCGCGGTTTCATTAACCATTTGATCGTCGTGAAATTTTCGCCCTGAGTTTGCAATTAATTTTCGAACACTCCCACTGTTGGAATTTGTGAAGCAATGTATGTGGTGAGAGAAAAGCCCTTCGCATCATAGCTTTCTTTTTCCCGCATACACCCAAACCTGTTCCAGTAAAACTATGATCTCGAACTATTTAACTGTTGGATTGTCGTGAAATTTAAACACCAGGTTTGAAATTCACTTTCTCTCATGTCAACCATTCGGATTTGCGAAATAATGTCCATAGAGAGAGAAACATCTCTCGCACAGAGACAGTAAAAGAGAGGCTTCAATCCCTTCTCTTTTGCTATAATGCTTGGAAACCCTAATAGAGTAACCAGAGGAAAAGTTTGAGGAATCTTAGACAACTACTAGAGATGTTGCTATCACTGCTGAAATACACACATGAGCTCGCTTAGAGATAAGGGATGAGTTTAGCACAATTGGGATTAGAATGAACATGTGTAGGGGTCCTTAGAGGATCAAATTGGGGTTTATTTTGGGATATTTGTAATTCTTCCTATATGATTATGTGAAATTGTTTTACGGGTTTTACTCCCCATGTTGTGAGAAACATATTTGTATAATTTGTTTGTGTTTTGGATAAGATTAGCATGATAAATAGTTATTTTGGGATCATGAAATTGTGTATAAGTGATAAATTGAATATGTGATGAATTGTTGGATAACATGTTGCTTTGAGATTATAATATTGTTATTAAGATCGAGTATATGTGTAAAGTTGAACATGTGTTAATTTGTGAGATACACGTAAACGTGTGATGGTGGATTATGACATTATAAGATGTTACATTGTGGACATGAGATTTGGTTGTGAATAAGTGTGTGGTTAACACTTGATGTGACAATACTTGTGTTGTGAGCTATGAATTATACAATAACCCGAATGGTGTTTACCTTGGGAAAAGTGTTTATGCACAGTGTTAAAGAGAAAGTGTAGGATTCCTAGTTAGGAACCTAAAGTTTTAAATTGTAGTGCAATGTGTTAAATGTGTTTGAAACATGAGTGTGAGGTCATGGGTATTGTATAATTCATGAACAGTGTTTGCGTGCAAAAATTGTTTTAGGAGTTGGACCTGAATCAGGAAAGTGAGGCCCTAACAGATTCTTCGGAGTCTGGGCCTTAGGGGTAAAAACACTCGGTTTGAGTGCTCCTTTAAGCCTATGTTGATCCCATATGGTTGGAGCATTCTCGCAAAATAGAGTGACCCTGACTAGTCACCTTATGATTTTACTTAGTGAGAGTGACCTGACATACCCATTGTGTGGTGTGTCTTGTTATGTACTCCTAAGGGCCTCAGTATGGTTTTTCATGGTACCACATTGCATATAGGCTTGAGTCTTAGTATAATTATTGCATAACGCTTGCTAATTGTTTATTATGAAATTGATGAGTGTTATTACGTTTTGACCCAAGTGTGTGATTCATGTGTAATGTGATTGGTGATTGAAAAATGAATTCTATATGATAAAGTGGTGAAGTGACATGTATTGTATTAAGTTGAGCTATGTTATAAATACTTCCCTAATTTATTTTGATTATGTCTTTGTTTATTTGTATTTTTTTTAGAAATGTGATAACTCACTCCTTGTGTGCTATTTGTGTTTGGATCCTGTGATGATCTCGAACCTTGTGTTCATGGGAGCAAATGACCAGGTGGATAATTTTAAAGAACCTCATGCTAGAGGGTGCTAGAACACAATGCTCTGATAGGATGTGACATTGAGACATAGGTTTCTATATTAATTGCATGAAGTTTTGGACAACCTTATTTTGAGCTGAGATGTTTTATTATTTATTTGGACACATTCTATTATGATGTTAGAAAAGTGAATGTGAGCCTTTTATCCTTTTGAAATGCTTTTATTTAAATGTGTTTTAAAATTTTTAATTAATTCCATATTCTTATTCCTTTTTATTATTAGTACATATATGTGTGAGGTAGAGGGTGTCACAAAAAACATATCACCTTCACTCACACCAGACTCAGGAAAGACAACAAATTTCTCAAAACACCTTAATAAGTCGTGGTTGGAAGATAACTAGTCCATACCAAGAATAACATCAATCTGGCTCAAAGGTAAAACAACCAAATCAATCAGAAACTGCCTATCAGAAATTAAAATAGGACATTGTAAGCCGACATCAGAAGTTAAAACAAACCCATTAGCAGGTGTATCCACAATTAAGCCAGATTTCAAAGAAGATGCAAGCAAGGCAAGTTTTTCAACACAAACACGAGAAATAAATGAATGTGTCGCACCTAAATCATACAACACAATCAAGTGAACTTGACTTATGAAACACGTACCTTGGATGAGATCATCAGACTGTGTGGCATCAGTACCACTAAGAGAAAACACTCTCCGAGTAGTCCTCGATCGTCCACTTTGGTTATTCAAACTTTCACTCCTCTTCTGCTTCCTTAGATGTGGGCAACTGGTACTGATGTGGCCCTTACCTCGATAGTTAAACCAAGTCACCTTTCTATCTATGCACTCATGAGCAATATGGTCGAACTAACCACACTTCCCACACCAGAGTGGTGTAGAAATGGTAGTAGAGGCACCACCACTAGTAAGCTAAGACACCCTGTTAGTTGGTTGAGAACTCCCATCAGCTGGCTGAAATCCTTTACTGGAAGACTAGAATCCACCGGTCCTTTGTCCCACAAAACGGTTGCCATATTGCCCAGGAGGGGCAAAATACGACTTAGCACGACTGTGAGTAACAGGCTTCTTCTCTTTCCCATGATTGGCATTGGTATTCTTGTAGAATGCGCCCTTCTCCCACTGACCCTCATCAAAGATCCTACACATGTTGGTCAACTGTGCGAAGTTGTTGATGTCGTGGTAGTTCACCATCATCTTCACTTCTAGTTGGAGGCCATTCATAAACTTCACACATTTTGACCTTTCCTAGCTTCCCCCTGATAATGAGGAAAATACCTTACTAGGTTCTCAAACCTAGTTTCATACTCTGCCACCGTCATGCTCTCCTGTTTCAGCTCGAGGAACTCTATCTCCTTCCTATTCTTCACATCTTCTGGAAAATACTTCTCTAGAAAAGTTTGTCTAAAAGTCCCCCATGGAACAACATCACTTGCTCCTTCCAGACGTGGGTGAGTGTTGTCCACTAGTACTCTGCTTCATCTGCCACCATGTGAGTAGCAAACAACACCTTTTGTTGGTCGTGACACTTTGTTACCCATAAGATCTTCTCAATCTCCCTCAGCCAAACCTCAGCACCCTCATGATCATAACCCCCCTTGAAGGTAGGTGGGTCATTCCTTTGAAAGCGGTCCAAACCCTGGTAAGCAGCTGCTCCTCCATCGCCTCCCTGATTGGCCATAACTTGTGCCAAGTTGTTCAGGGCCTCGATAATAAGTTGCTCTCACTTATTTCTTGTAGCCATTACTTCCTGTGTTAGGAAAGAAGCAAAAACTTTAAGAAATGTACCAACACAATATAGTAAACCTTTGAACATAACAAAATATAGCACAACAATACATTAGAGTACACAAGGAAACATGGAAAGCTCATAACACACAAGGCCAAAAGGTCTGACCTACTTTGATACCACTAAATGTGACACCCTCTACCCTGCGCACATATATGTAATAAACAAAATGTAAATGCAGAACTAATTAAAAGTTCATCAAAAACATAGTATATAAAAACATTTTCAAGATAAAAGGTTTACATTCACTTCTCAAGTATCAAAGTAGAACTAGCCCCAATAAGAAAATCAAACTGTCTCTCCTCAAATACACTATTCAAGTTTGTGAAATAAAAGCCACATGCCCCGATGTCACATCTATCAGAGCATTTCCCTAAGAAAGGCTAAACCTCTCCATCTCCAGCATGATCATCATCATAGGCTGGCTAACTTGAAACGAAATGGCAATCAGTCTAAACACAAACACACATCGGGAATGAGTCACCATATTTCTAAATAAAATACGGATAAAAAAGAATAATCAAAATACATTATACAAATATTTATCACGTAGCTTAACTTACTACAATCCACGTTACTTCACCACATTATCATTTAAAATTATTTTTTAATCACCTATCACACACTCGATTCAAGACGTAACAACACTCACAATTTCATAGTAAACAATTCACAAGCGTTATGTAACAATTATACTAAGACTCAAGCCTATATACAATGTGGTAACATTTCCATGAAAAACAATACCAGGGCACTTAGGAGTACTGATTGCTTCTGAATCAAGGGGAAACAACGTATTTTAATTCTGATATTTTCTAATTCAATTATACTCGTTTAATTTACAAAAGCAAACAACCCCCCCCCCAATTCGTTACTATTTTCCTACTATCTGTTATGAACATTTGGTTTATCATTGCTCGTTGGGAAACGACCTAGGATCACTTCCTAGATACTGCATTTTTAATGTTTATTTGATTCGGGTACGGCTTCGATCAAATTTGGCGTCGTTGCCGGGGAAGTTGTTTGCTTTTGTAAATTAAACAGCGAGTAAAATTGAATTAGAAAATATTAGAATTAAAATACGTTGTTTCCCCTTGATTTACAAGCAAGTCTCTTATCCTAGGTTACGAGAGTTTATCCTTATTCAGTTCAACCACTTATCCAACCCTAAATTAAATTACTAAGCAAAATTCAACATAAGGCATTCATTAGGTGATTAAGCAACACATACACCAATTACTCATAAACGATCATTAAGCATGAACGTAAATTAAGAGTAGAGACAATTAATCAAGCACTAAGCATGCATGAATTAATAGTAACAAATTCAGAGTAATTAGTGAAGAGGAAAAACTGAACAGAATTTAACAGTAATAATAGAACCTCAAAGAGAATTGTGCTTGATCCTCAAGAGAAAACAACTCTGGGGACTTAGCCTTCCATTAATCAATAGAGAACAAAATTATAGATTGAAGAACGAAATTTTATTGATAAAACTAAAAGTCAGAACTGGAATTGCAAAAACGAAAAATAAAGGAGAAAGAGAAGAGAGAGGAGAAAGAGAGAGAGAAGAGAGGAGAGGGCTAAACTAGAACCTTGGTGTTGTTATATAGTTTTTCAACCCTAAAGCTTACAAATCTGTTTTAAATCCAAGCCCATAAATAAAATAAAATAAAATCTAGATAAGATAAGATACAATAAGATCTAGATGAAATAATATCTAGATGAGATCAAATCTAAATAATATCTAGATAAGATAAGATAAGATAAGATCTAATTTTGTAGAATAAAATAGTCTGCCCTCTTCAAGTCCAAGCCCGATTCTGGATTCAAGCCCAATGCTTCATTAATTCATGAAATTAGATTAAAAACATCAAATTAGCTGAATGAGCCCAAATAATAAAACTTCCTAATTAATTTGACAATTAAGACTAATCAGTACTTAAAATGGTGCAAAAAGGGTTAAGAAATAGGAGAAAATAATGGCACATCAAGTACATAACAAGACACATCACACAATGGGTATGTCAGGTCACTCTCACTAAATAAAATCATAAGGTGACCAGTCAAGGTATCTCTGTTTTGCGAGAATGCTCCAACCATATGGGATAACATAGACTTAAAGGAGCACTCAAACCGAATATATTTACCCCCAAGGTGTAGCACCCCATGTCTCGTAAAATAAATTAAAAAGATTTTTATTTAAAAATACAGAGTTTTAGAAAAATATGAGGTTTTTATAATTAAATAAATAAAGAGAAATAACTTTATTAATTAAAATAATGGTTTGAAGAAAAATGAAAAGAATATTTCATTTATTCATTTGATAAGAAATAAAATAGAGTTCTTGTTTATAAAATAATAAAAATAAAGAAAAATAGAATAAATAATAGGCGAAGAGTACCCTAGTTATAAATAGAGACATATAAGGTCAATTTTCAGATTGACAATACGTCTCTACGCTTTCTCTTACTCTCAAATTCATTTTTCCTTCTCCCTCTCCCAAAACCCTCTATTTTTCCCGCATAGATCCAAAACTTGTGTCATTAAAACAACGATTTTGGGCTTGTTAACCGTTGGATCCTCATAAAATTGGAACACCCGGTTTGAAACTAATCTTTTCACATATGCGCCATTGGGATTTAGTAAATAATGTCTGTGGTAAGGAGAATGTTCCTTGCATATAGCTCTTTGTTTTTCCCACATAAACCCAAACCTAAGCCAGTAAAACTATGATCCTAGACTCTTTAACAGTTGGATCCTCTTGCGATTTGGACACTAGGTACAAATTGTATTTCTGCACATCCCCAGTGTTAGGATTTATGAAATAATGTTGGTGGTGAGATAAATTCTTCTTGCACGAGGAGAATAGAATGAAGGTTTCAATATTCCTTCTCCTTCTCTCTAACTCTTGGAAACCGTGGCAGAGTAACCAAAGGAAAAGCTTGAGAAATCTCAGGAAACCACTAGAGATGCCACTATCACTACCGGAATACACATGTGAGCACGCTTAGAGGTAAGGGATGAGTTTATCGCAATTGGGTTAGAATGAACATCTATAGGGATCCTTAAAGGATTAAATTGGGGTTTATTTTGAGATTTTTATTGAATTATAATTTTCCTTTACGATTATAAATACGATATTATTGTGTTTGACGGACAAATTTGATGTTTTGATGCGAATTGATTGATAAAATTAAGTGCTCTTGGTGTTTTCGTGTTTTTGACCTATGATTTTAATTCGTTGATTTTGATATGATTGTGTAAAATTGTTTGAGGAGTTTTACTCCCCATGTTGTGAGAAACATTTTTGTATAAATTGTTTGTACTTTGGACAAGATTTGCTAGATTGGCATGATAAATTATTATATTGAGATTATGAAATGGTGATTCAAATTATGAGTAAGTGATAAATTGAACCTGTGATGAATGGTGAGATACATGTCTATTGAGATTTTGTGATTCAATCCTACCCCACAAGGGCATTGGATAGAAGACTCCAAGAAGATTGAGCTAGAGATGCAAGAGAAGGCCCTAGGGTTCTCATGAGCCTTAGGATAGATTTCGGGCCCCTGAGCTAAGTATGAGCCCACTTATCTTTGTACATATTAGATTAAGGTTTCATTATTTTTTAGCCTTGTATTTAGGGCTCCATAATATAGGTAAGGTACCCTAGAAATGTAGGATTTTTCAGCCCTTGTATTTTAGGGCACCTAGACTAGTTTTTGTATTAGGGGTAGTTTTGTAATTTCACATGCATTAAGTGAATATTTGATGTATGTGGTTGGAAATAAATTTAATTGAATTGGGAGAAGCCCAATCCAATTAAATTTTAGAGGGTTAGGTGAGCATTTTCTTGCTACACCCCATTGCCACATCATATAGTCAAACTTTGTGCATGTCTTTCATGCTTTACATGCCTCATGACACCTAAGCACACTTAGTGAAGAATCTTGGACTTGATCTTAGATTAGTGGGCTGAACCATAGCTAAAATTCACTAATCATAATTAGTGAAATTTTGGCTCCACAATTTGGCTCCACAAATTCAAGTGAAAATTGAATAGAAATTCAAATTTCCCTCCAATTTTGTGTCACACTTAGGCTATAAATATAGGCCGTGTGTGTGCATTTTTTTTCAACTTTGATCATTTAGAAATTAAACTTCGAAGTTCAGACCTCTTTTGAGGCACAAAATTTCGTGCTCCTTCTCTCCCTCTCCCTCCATTCATCTTCTCCTACCTTCAAGCTCTTATCCATGGCTTCCTATGGCGGTGAGCTTCTTCTTGACTCATCTTCTCCTTGAAGTGGCATCTTTAATCATCTTTCTTCCTTCTCCATTCCACTGCCATGATCTTCAAGAATCAAAGGACTCCATTGATGAAGAAGATCCAAGGCCTACAAGCTCCACATGCAACTACATCATGTGGTATCAAGAGCATCATCATCTAGGTGATGTTCTTTTGCTTCCTCTATCTTTTTGTTCGATCAATTCACTTTAAATCCTTGTTATTCATTTTATTCTTCATGTATATCCTCCATTGTCTTGTGTTTTGGTTCTATTTAGAGTAGATTCAAAAAAAATAAACCGATTAAATCTTAGATCTACACTTGTTCTTGCATTTCTATGGTTCAAATTTTATAGATCTACTCTTGAATCATGTTTTTGTGTTGATTTTAGGTTCTATTATTTTTCAGTCATAATTTTCTTGTGCTGAACCTTTAGATCTAAATTTTCTTCCAAAATATTGATTAGAAAAAAATACAAAAATCTAAGTGTAAATCACTTAATCCATGTTGTCTTAGAGTCATGTTTAGTCATAATAATTGTCACATTATGTTCTATGTTTGTGTTGAATTTTTATTTTGTTGATTGAATTCTAGATACATTTTCTCATGTATTCTTGTCATTCTTAGCCTATCTTTTTAATTTTGAGTCTAATTCATGCATGTTATTTAGTTCATAATATGTTCTAAATCAATTCCTAGAAGTAATCTTGTTGAACTTTTTTTGTTTTCTAAGTTTCCTACATGATGCCTATGATGAAGTTGAGTTGTGATGCTGAGTTGTGGCTGGATTTGTGAATCAAAATAAATCTTAAGCTCTCTTGAATGGTGTTATTCAAGATAATTGAGCATAAGCAAACACAAATTTTAACTATCCAAGCCTTAAACAACATAAACACTACTCTTGATTTCTAGGTTGAAATCACTGGTGCTGGCAGCTTGAACATACGAACTTGTATAAATTACTGGGAATTGGTCAATTCGAAGTTTGAGCTGAATTTTTTACTTCATTTTTGGTACATCTGTACCAAAATTATAAAAAAAGAACCAAGTGATTTGGATAAAAATAAAAAATAATAAAAATCACACAATTTGGCAGAAAAATCATTGTCCAAGAAAAAAAAAGTGAAAGGGAAGTGTGCTTGTTGTTTTGGCTCAAAATTTGTTCTATAATTGGTTCCTATTTTATATCGATCTTAGTTATAAAATTTGAATTAAAAATTATTTTAAAAACAAGTGCCAAAAGTAGAGGTTTCTTGGGTCTTTTTTTTTTAGTTTTTCTACTCTACTCTAAAGCCATTATAGGTTTCTCTGAGTCCTAGCTTGCTTTTGTGTGTTTTTCATTGCTTTAATTGTTGAATAATCCTTGAAAATTTGTCTTGTTAGAACTCTACTGGTTTAGCTTTCATTTCATTTTTTTGGTCTTTGGTTATTGCTTGTCTCTTTGTTGCCTTGTTATCGAGGCCGTACCCGAATCAAATAAACATGAAAATGCAGTAACTAGGAAGTGATCCTAGGTCGTTTCCCAACGAGCAATGACAAACCAAATGTTCATAATATACTTGCGCAGTAACAATAACGATTGGGGGGGGGTTTGTTTGTTTCGTGATTAAAGAGCAGAACAAGTAAACTGGAATATGAAACTACTAATATTAAAAACGGGTTGTTTCCTCTGATTCAGAAGCCATTCTCTTATCCTGGGTTATGGAGAATTCGCCCCTAACAGTCAACCACTTAATCCAACCCTATTTCAATTTACTAAGCGAAAATCAACTTAGGGTTGTCAATACGTGATTAGGCACCACATACACCCGTTACCCCTTCATCCATTAAGCATGAACGCAAGTTAGGCTCAGAGGCAATTAATCGAACACGAAGCGTGCACTAATTAATGTTCACGAATTTGGGATAACTGGTAAAGGGAAAACTGCCAAGAAACCACATTACAAACGAAACCTCAAAGAGTTGGGCTTCATCCTCAAAAGGAAACAACACCAGAAAAACTAGTCTTCCATAGATTCAAACAGAAAACGCAAATGAAACATGAAGCAGAAACATAAATGAACAAAAATGTAAATGAAACAAAAACTTAAATGAGACAGAAACGTAAATGAAAGTAGAAGAAGAAGCAAGAACGATATTGTAATTAGAAGCAGAAAACGGAAAATTGCATTAAGAACGAAAATAGTAGCCTTAGAACAGAAAAACGTGAAAACCTAAAACAAAAGCTCTGAATAATAAAATAGCATAACAGAATAGCCTTGCACGAATCTCAAGGCTGATATTTAAAAAGAGTCACTCAAAGTCACTGGGCCCTATTACAATACTCTGGACCAAAATGAAATAAACACTGAACAACATAAAATAAAATTGCGAAATTTCCTAATTAGAAATTAACTAAGGTAAGCGCTGCTTTATTTGCCCTCTTCAAGTCCATAACCAAAATCCGGATTAAGCCCAATGTTTCATTAATTCCTGAAATTAGATTGAAAACATCAAATTAGCTAAATGAGCCCAAATAATAAAACTGCCTGATTAATTGAAAATTAAGACCAATCAGTAATTAAAATGGTGCAAAAAAGGGTTTAGAAAATAGAAGAAAATGATGGCACATCACCTTGTTTGTGTGTTGCCATATAGGGAATTGGAAAGGAGGATTGGTGTCATCCCTTGAAGAATTTGAGTCAAGAAGTAAGGGGCCAACCACCTTAAGAGCTATTGGACTAAGAAGCACTCCAAATTGAGTGAAACACCACAGAGAGAATAGCCACCAAAATTGAAGACTTTTTTTTGTAATTTTGTCATTGGCAATTTGCTTTGCTTTCAAATTTTGTAACAAAAAGGCCTTTCATTGGAAGTAAGTTGGGAGCCTCCAATAGGTCACCCTACTTCCATTTGTGTGTAATAATTTTAGGCAATTTTTCCTTAGGATAGTGAGAGTTTTGTTGGGAACCTTAAATGAGGTCATCCAAACACTCTTACAATCCGCCTAGTTTACATTTCTTTCACTTTAATTTCTTGCTTACTTTCATAGTTTATTTTCTTTACTAACCACACCTAGGTTATCTTGTTATTGCATAATACTTTCTTCTTTCTTACCACACTTATCTTGAGTTCTTTTGGAACCTTAGCTTTTACCTTTTTTACAAACCCCAACAAGAAATAACCACAACTTAGGAACCAACATGAGTCATCATTCATCTAGTGTTAATGGCGAGGGTACTAGTCATAAGGACCCTCTCTCTAGAATCTTAGATGAATTTAGTTCCCTCATGTTATGGAAAGAAAAACTAGAAAGAAAAGAAAAATGAAAAGAGAGGGTAAAAATAAATCAAGATAAGAGGGAACAAATAAGGGAAGAAGAAAGAAGGAAAATACTAAAAGAGTTAAGAAAAGAAAAACATGCCCCCTATAGTAGTCATAACTCTTGCAAGAGCCTAAGTGAAGAACTTCATGACTATTATGAAGGAAGGCATAAGTCACATCTTAGACCTCACTGACATCGGAGAGAAAAGGAAAGAAAGCCTTAAGAGTCTAACATTAACCTCCCATACTTCCATGGGAAGGACAATGTAGAGGCCAACTTAGATTGGGAAATAAGGGTAGAGCAATAACTTAAAAGGAAGTCTTCTTCAAAATCTTATGGCTCTCACTCTTATCCAAAGAAAGACCATGGTCAAGGCATCTTAGAGGTGACACCTTCTAAGCCCAAACATGATAAGGGGAAGACAATAGAAAAGCAACCCCTTAAGGCTAGTATACAAGAGAAGACTAGCTCCATGAAGTGCTTTAAATTTCTTGGAAGAGGATACATTACTTTTCAATACCCCACCAAGAAAACCATGATTATGAGGCGCCAAGACATTTATAGTAGCCAAGATGAGGCTACTACTTCACCTTCCTCGAGTGAAAGTGAAGAAGCAAAAGGGGAAGAATCTAGTGAAGAGATCTACCCCCAAGAAAAAGGACAACCTTTAATGGTTAAGGAGGAGTGTAAGGAGGTAAGTGTCTCCTCCAAGAGGTTAGTTAAGAAGGGAAGACATTTTGAAATAAAGACAAATATTAAAGAAATTTTCCCTCTTAGACGAGCTCCACATTATTTCCTTTGTAAAAAGACACTTGTTAGCATTGCCACACCTCTTAGCCCTAAGTTTATTCCTCAAGTAAAGGAGTTGTTGGATGAGGGTTTGGTTCGCATGAGCTTAAAGTTCAGACCTCTTTTGAGGCACAAAATTTCGTGCTTCTTCTCTCCCTCTCCCTCCCTTCATCTTCTCCTACCTTCAAGATTTTATTCATGGCTTCTTATGGTGATGAGCTTCTTCTTGACTCATCTTCTCCTTGAAGTGACATCTCCAATCATCTTTCTTCCTTCTCCATTCCGCTGCCATGATCTTCAAGAAGCAAAGGACTCCATTGATGAAGAAGATCCAAGGCCTACAAGCTCCACATGGAGCTACATCATTTTTGTATATATTGAGTTGTGAACTATGAACTGTGCAATCACACAATTGTAAGACCCTTTAAGAGCAGCGAGTTTTTGCACGACGAGTATTCTGATGGGATCCACTATGGGAACCCGATGAGTTGAATCACTTTGAGGTGCGAGGAGTTAAAATGATTTTGAAAACAAATGAGTAATTGTGTGTATTGTATAGTTCATAATTAAAGTGCATATGATTCATGAGGTGTGATAGCATGTTACTCTGGGATTATATCATCGTGATTGAGACCGAATGTATGTGATATATATGCATTGAGATGTTATGTGCTTTGAGTTGTGATCTATGAATTGTACAATCACATGACTATAAGACCATTTAAGGCGATGAGTTAATACATGATGAGTATTGTGATGGGAACCACTGTGGGGACTCGATGAGTTTAATCACAAGCTTGACAAGATAAAATTATTTTGAGAACAATTGAGGAGTCTTGTGTTTTGTACAATTCATAGATAAAGTATGTGTTAAAAGATTTTTTGGATTGGGCCTGAATGAGGAGGAAAAGGCCCTGACAGACTCTTCAGAGTCTAGGTCTTGGGGATAAATACACCCGGTTTGAGTACTTCTTTAAGCTTGTACCAATCCCACATGATTGGAGCATTCTCCCAAAACAACGTGACCCTAACTAGTCTCCCTATGATTTTACCTAGTGAGTGACCTAACTTACCAGTGTGTGGTTTGTTTTGTCATGTACTCCTTGGCACCCGACGAGGTTTTTCACTAACATGGTACCACATTGCATATAGGATTGAGTCTTAGTATATTTGTTGCATAATGTTTGTGTATTGATTGATATTGATTGGTTGAGTGATATTGTGTTTGATCCTTGAGTACGTGAATGATGTGAAAATAAATGAGACGTGTTGTGTTGAGATGGGATGTTACACAACAAGTGGTGGAATGGCATGAGTTGTGTTTAAGTTGTATTTCATTTATATGATATGTATATCTATGTTGTCCCGTTTCTCTCTATTAGTTAGGAATGTGATAACTCACTCCCTGTGTGCTATTTGTGTTTGGATCCTATGATGATCTCAAACTTTTTGTTCATGGGAGCAGATGGTTAGGTGGATAGCTATGGAGAACCTCATGTTAGAGGACGCTATAACATAATGCTCGGATATGATGTGACATTAAGGTATAGGTTTCTATATTAATTGCATGAAGTCTTGGACGACCTTGTTTTGAGTCGAGATGATTTTATTATTTATTTAGACAAAGTTCTATTATGATGTTAGAAAAGTGAATGTGAGCCTTTTACCCTTTGAAATGTTTTTATTTAAATGTGTTTTAAAACTTTTAATTAACTTTTCATTCTTGTTTCTTTTATTATTAGTACATATATGTGTGGGGTAGAGGGTGTCACACAAGGCCTAGACTCTGAAGAATCCGTTAGGGTTTCACCTTCCTGATTCAAGTCCAACCCTTAAAACAACTTTTGCAAGCAGACACTGCTCATCAATTAAACAATACCCACGACTTCACACTTGTTTTCAAACACGTCTGACACATTACGCTATAATTTAACACCTCGAATTCCTATCTTGGAACCCTACACTTTTTCTTTTAACACTTCGCGCATAAACATTTTTCTCAAGGTAAACACCGGTCGGGTTATTATTGTATAATTCACAACACAAGTAATATCACATGTTTACATCTATCTCACAATTTAACGCATATTCAACTTGTCACTTATACTCAATTTCAAACACAAATTTCATGATCTCAACATAAAAATTTATTACACCTCATGAATCATATACTTGGCACAAAACACAAATATATAAAATCAAACTATAATATTTTCAATTAAAAAAAGCCTCTACAATAATTAAATCGAAGTGAGTAGAATATATTATTATTAAGCAATAATTCCAAAAACTTTATTTTATTTATTATTTTTGTATATGTTCTTAGAATATATATATATATATATATATATATATATATATATATATATATATATATATATATATATATATATATATTATATTTAAAAAAACTGTACGTGGTCAATTTCATAAAGCAAGATATATATTATATTTCAACAAACTGGTATAGTACGTGGTACATAAAATTTTGATTACAAGTCACGCGAATACAATTGTTTGTGCCAAACATTTAGTTTGAGTGATAACAATTCAAAAACAGTGGTCAATGCACAAGCGTAAAACAAAAAAAAATCGTAAACATTAATATACACAAAAATCAAGTGATAACAATTTGACAATTCAGAAACCTGATAAAAATCGTGATAACGCCATGTCGCTTTAATTAAAATATTATGTCAATCTACAATAAACAAAATCGTAGATGTTTATGGTGATAGATATTACACTCAATTTAGCGTATGAAATATTCGATTATAAATGGTTCATGAATTAAAAATTTATAAAAATAAGCCAAAATTGATCTTCTATACATATTCATTTTAATCCCCATACATGAGTAACTCATCTCTTACTTAGAGGTAGTCGCTCAAGCATTCTCCGTTAGCAATGGTTGTATTTCTGGTACTCTCTAGAGCTCCTCCTTCAATTGCTCTATTAGGGTTTTTGAGAACCAGAGAAAAAGGAACAAAAATGTTTTTTTTACAAAGCTGCTCAAGGTTAAAAGTTCCTTTATATTGTGACGAAACTCATGACCTAATTTTTTTATTATTATTTTTATTTATTTATTTATTTTTATTTAATTGAAAAACCAAAAGGCACGGTTGTTACACCACCACCCTCTAGCACGTGTTGGAGTGGTTGAACCTTCGTCCATGCTTCTTCTGTCGTAGAACAATCCTGTCGCGGTGGTGGTGGTGGAGGTGAAGGTGGAAGCAGAGGTGGAGGCTTTGTCGAATGAGTCTCTGCTATTCTGGTGGTACCCAACGGGGTAGGTCGACTACGTCGCAGTGGAGAAGCTCTCAATATCAAAGAGATCGAAGCTTACGTTGCTCGCGGTGTTGTCGTCCATGATGACGCGTGCCTTCTGGAGAGTGAATCCATCAGGGGAACGGCCATAGAGGAGATAACGACGCGGGGGGTCTCGATCGAGGTAGAGGGGGAGAAGGAAGAACTGAAGCAACGAGGTAGAGGGGTGAGAAGGAAGAATCGAAGCAATGGGGTAGAGGGGGAGTCAGAGAGTGAGAGGGAGAGTGAGAGGGAGAACGAGAAATGACAAAGTAGAGAAAGAGATAAAGCATAAAAAGACACTCACTTCTTAGAATATCAACCATTCTAAGACAATTTTCCAAAAAACTGTCATGGAATGGTAGTTTTGAAGACGATTTTCGTAAAATCATCTTCATTGAAAAATCACATATTTACAAAATTGTCACCACCTTATATACAACAACGGTTTTCCGAAGACTGTCGTCAAAGGTGCGTCGTAAAAAAATATTTTTTTTTAGTAGTGATACTTCATGGATATAATTTTGGACAAAATATTGCTCAATTTCCTCAAGCAACTTCCTTACCCTTTGACGCTAAGAAAAAGAGCCTCAAAATGCTTATGGAATGGAGTGTTTCATAATCTTTAAGCACACTCTGACTTGAGTGTTCAAGTCCTTGCAGGTGGTCACTACTAGTTTTCCCCCCTTCGTCGTGCATTCTGTTATACAAGCTCAAACTTTGCCAACCAAAAATCACTTTGAACCTCATTTGTGCCTCGTGTGGTTTCGCCATGGAACGTATAAAAATAGTTATTTCATTTGATACCTCAACTACATTTGTATATGTGTGTCTCTAGCGAAAAGAGAAAAAAATGCCATTTAATTATTTTCACTGTTTATATGAAAGTCTTTTTTTTATTTTGAATCTCAACTATTTATATTTTAAATTAATTATTATTTATTTTCCCCAAATTCAAACTACTTTTCACTTCCTTATATGATAGTTTTTTGTTTATATTTTAAAATTTTACTTTTGTTAAAACTTAAAACTACTACCCATACATTTTGTAGTGTACCAAATAGGTGTAAAGTTCAAGTTGAATATATATATATATATATATATATATGCAAAAATGAAGACGAAGGAACACTAGAGAGAATTCATGAAGACCAGAACTAAAGCTTCTGTGTGACCAACAATATTGAAATTTCACGCGCGCGTTGATTAACCTTTTATACTACACGCAATTTTCAGAACATGAAGAATGAAATTCAAAGGGTTGACATAATCGGTAAGGTTTTGTTGGATTTTCATAAATAAAAATGATTTATTTAATGAAAAAATTTGTATTTAAAGTTTACCGTTTAATTTCATTGGACCAACGACATCACAAATCACAAGCAAAATTTATCTCTATTCAATAGATTAAAAAATACCCACAATTTTTGACCCAGGAAACAAAACATAAAGAATGGATGACCCTTATTTCAGTAGTGAGAGTAGTTAAACATCCCTTTGCTATATTAAACAAGTGACAAAAATAAACTAATTTTAGCTAACTTAACATGTACTCCCACCTACTGCTAATATTCACAACACTCTTAAATTATTATACAAGTGACCAACATAAACTAATATTACCTTCGATCTGGTATTATTTTTATTTATAAGAATCAAAATATAAAAAAATTTATAATAACTCATGTATTTTATTTAACCAAGTGATTATCTAATTGATATGGCCACTGACAATATCAGATTCAGCGTATTTTATGTTTCAAATATACATATATATATATATATATATATATATATATATATATATATATAGCATAGAACATGATTCCATTAATTAATCTAAACTCGGAGTTTGTCTTTTGATCAAGCAACATAACAATTAAACAGTCCAAAATCGATGAGGAGTGAAAAGAAAAAAGCAAATTGCTAGCTAGCAAGTGGAATTTCCGTTAACTGGGACCAGTTTTCTTCAGCTTTAATTCATGTTGATTTTTTTATGAGCATTAAAAAGTCAAAAAGAAAGGGTCATAATACATCACTTTAATGAGTATCCAAAGCTTGTGAGGAACAACAGAAGAAGAAGCTTCAAACTGCTGCACAAGCCTAGCCTTTGTAACATAAGTAATTAACATTAAGAAAAACACAAAGTAATTACATCCCAAATCCAACCAACCAGATATATAAGAATTAGGTGGATGAAAAAACTTTGGTATATAACAGATACATGAAAACAAGAAACAGTTTAATTAGTTTATGCTTCTATTTCAAACCTTGAGCACTTGATAGAACCCATGGCTATGTCAATCTCTATCAAGTTATCTTCCTCATTCATTTCATTAAACTCTGCCAAGAATTCCATCAGGCTTTGTTGGTTGAAAAGGGCCTCATGAGCACTTGATAACTCCCTCTTCTTCTGTTGTAAGCTGCAGCAGTTGTGGTTGTTATTGTACTTGGAATTTGACTCTTCTTTGTTCTGATTATGATGATGATGACGATTATGACCCACAAAGTGTCCACTTGGAAGTGCAATCTCTATGAGGCTGTCCTCATCAGAAATTGTCCCATCTGAGCACTCATCAGAAAGTGTGTGATCTACTTCTTCATAGTCCTCGGAAGTGGACAAACACAATACTTCTTGTTCTTCTTCTTCACTTCCCTTTGCTTGTGTCACAATAGTTTCAACATTCTTGTGCATAGGGGTTGGTGCAATAGCAACAACACTTTCCCTTCCATGGTGTGGTGTCTTCTTCTCCTCAAAACTGAAACCAATTCCTTCAGCCTTGTGCTTCCACATGAAGAGAAGAAAAGTAGACAAAAGCAGTGCTAGGGATGTGAAGAGGAGAGAGGAGAAGAACATAAATCCAACCAGTTTGTAATAACTGGAAAAAAACAGCAAGAGAGCAAGAGGAACCATGATCCATGAGGGTGTGAATATTGTGATATTCCTGAATATGCAAAAACATGAAAGCATTTGGTGTGCTACTCTGCTTTTCCACCACCCCATCAAGAAGAATTTTCAAAAAAGCCTATCTTAGCTATGATGAGTATGATATGACCCCAGCACAAAAGTGTTATCAAAGGAGGAAAAAGCAAATCAAGAGAAGAAGAAAAAATTAATAATTAGTAAAATAATAAAGAGGACTTTTTACTTAGGAATAGATAGGAAGGAACATTTGTGATAACATACTAAAACATTGGCACTTCAGTGATTGAATTGAGATGCATCTTCTCTTAAGATTGAGATTCACTAAAGCATTAACTAAGGCTTAAGGGTTTTCAAGAGCAAATTTCACAGTGAAACATGTTGACATTCTAAGCAAAATTAAAGTAATAACCAGATTTCAAAACAGAAGGAAAAATGGTGAAGCTAAAGTGGTTTGCAAGAAGGGAACAAGTTAAAAACAATTGTTTTTGTTTTCTTTCACAAGGCCTAGTAATGGCAAGTGGCTTACGTTAAGATAGATTTTACAGTTCCCAAGTCCTGCATTGAATTAAAAAACCCAAAAAGGGTGAATTTATTTATTCTAGCAACAGTTCAGTGGCTTGCCCTGTCACTGATTCTCTTGAAAAATTCATCCAATTAAACCCTGGCTTCCCAGCATTTGATCATTAATTACTGTTTAAAAGCTAGGAATTAGAGAAGCCATGTGCAGATATCTGAGCTCACCACATGGCACTTCCTCCCCCAAATCCGATGCTATATTTTTATGTAAAGTAAAAGGATGTTCCCTATATTAAAAACAGAAATTACCCTAAGAGAGTAGGGGTGGCAAAATAATTCGTCAATCTATGATTCGACCTAGCTATTCATTCAGGGTAAAGTTATATAAATTCAATTCCATATATTTATAAAAATGAGAATATAAATCAAATGGATTGAATGAATTATTTTAATTGATCGATGAGTAATTATTCATCTTAAATTTTTTATCTATTAAACTTTTGAATTTATAAAAATCAATTGTTTTCCATTATTAAAGTGGAAATATGTTAAAAAAATCAAGTGAGATTGATTGGTAGTCTTATATTTAATTAGATAGAGATCGGTGAAAGATATATAAAAAATACTATTCATATATTCAATGTCTTAAGATTTTAGAGAGAAATGTGACATCGGAGCTTAACTAAAATCTAAGGGGGAGCAAGAGTAAGATCTTTGGATAAAAAATCTTCCTCATAATAAGATTTAAGATTGTTCACAATGTATTTTATTATAGGTGAACAACTAAACTAAAGAACTATAGTGATGTGGAGAATCACATTCACACTTGAGAGATTATTAGAAATTCAAGTGGACTTCCTAGCTAACACAATAGATTTCTACTCCTTTATATTTTCTTTTCATTTTCCAAATTTATTTTGAGTTTTATTTTCCTCTTAATCTTGGCTTTAATTTTCTTAGACAATTGTAAATAAAATTTGACCTATAGAAATTAGAGTGTCAATAAGTTTTAAAAACTTCATGCTTTGGTGTTTTCAAGTGTTGTATACCACAATGAACTACACAAGTTAGGTCAAGGTTGGTCCTCTGCCTAAGCTAGAGGGGTGATGACCCAGGGCCCACAGTTGGAAGGGACCCTGAAAAATAAAATTATATATATATATATATATATATATATATATATATATATATATATATATATATATATATATATAGTGATTATGATGTACACTTTGTAGTTTTTTTTTTCTTGAGTTGTATTCATAAATTCATGTTAAAATAATCTCTAACTTTCTATGACACATAAGCATGTAATGAAACATGAGCATATGATGAAATAGACTAAAGGATATTATTTTTCCACAAGATAAGAAACTCAAATTAAAAATAAAATTATAAAGGAACTTATTCTTATATTATAAATTAAATTCCATCACTCTCTCAATTAGATATTTTTAATATTTTCTCTCATTTTCTTTGAAAGTACATTTTTATACACCTTCGATCTTGATCATTAAATTAGGCAAAATATATAATATATCAATTATTTCAAACCACTATTATGTTGGGTTTGTCAGGAATCTAAAAGGGGGGTTGAATAGATTCTTTTGAAATTTTTATCACTTTATTCTTTAATTCAATTAAAACGATCCCTCTTAATTAATCAACATTTTTTTTTCAAAAGATTGTTCCAAAAATTGAAAAAAATTATCACTATCAAGAAAATAGTGAAAACAAGATCATATGAAAAACAGAGATTTATGACCCTTGCACATCAATTCCATTTACAAGATTGAATCACAAAATTAAGGATTTCAGAGAAACAGAATCACACAAGAGTTTATATTAATTCCCTCCATACATGACCTACATCTAGTTGTTCTAAGACCCTTTAGAACTTCCACAATTAGAGAATTAGATACAAATACTATGTACAAATAATTCTCTAGATTATACTCTTCCCTTGAACCCTACAAGAGAGAAAACAAAAGTTGAAACCTTATCAACTCACAAAACTCTGGGTAACCCTATCCAAGAACCAAAACAAAAAGAATTTCATAATAGAAACAAATACACCGGAACTTCTAGACCTTAATATCTTCAAGCTTTTCTTATAAGATGATCAAATCATAATGGACAATGAATGGATCTTTGATCAGCTTTAATCTCCAAAAGAAATATATTGAAATTCCTTTAGATGACTCTCTTGAAGTATCTTTCTCAAAGATAAAACGTATCAAGAGTCATTAATGAAAAGAACATAAGACGATATTTACAATTTTAACTATTAAAACAAATTTAATCGATTATAGAATAGGGTAATCGATTAATACTTCAAAGTTCTCTTTGTTCTGCATTTTCAAAAACTTGGTAATCGATTACCTCATCTTAGACAGAGAACTTTTCATGCTTTTGTGCTTTATGTAATAATCAATTACTAGTTGGGGCAATCGATTATTTCATCCCACAGAGAGCTCCTTAAGTTTCCAGAAGCAAGATAATTAATTATCTGCTGGAGTAATCGATTATCCTCAGCTACAATGCCTTCCTTCTTCTGAATTTGGCTTCTATAGTCAATTAATAGATTAATTCGATAGTGCTAGCCAAATTTCAAGTAGAAGTAAGATATGATGCTTGCTGTTAGAAAACTTAGAGATCAATCTAATTGTTTCACATTTGATCCTTACTAAGCATGTAAAAAGAATTCATCTATATCACACAACATGCCTAGTCTAAAACCATCAATATCAAACCAAAACTAAAACTAAGGGCTTCAAGCTTTGATCCAACCATCTCCCTTTTTTGGTTTTGATAATGCCAAATTCATTTGATGTGTATTGATGGTTTTCTCCTCAAAGTACATGTTTTACAACATGCTTAACAACATGCCTAGTCTACAACATGCTTTTCCTTTTCAATTTCATTATCTAAAACGCTTTTTTGTTTTTAGACAACAAGTATATTTTATTGAAGATAATTTTGTTTGAGTCGAATGTGATCATTATAGATAACAAAACTCTTTCGTTAAGTATTTAATACAATTGTATATCCAATATTTAAACCTGAAACGATTGGTTAAGTAAAAATAATCCCAAGCTAGCTGATCACCTTGATAGCTAATTATTTAGTAACTCTATTCACCTACATGATGGAATTATCCTATTTTGTGTCGGTTAGCGATAATACATCTTCCCTTACATCTCTTTATATGCTGATAATTAATTTTACTTTCAGTGATTTCCTTGGTGGAGTTTGACGAATAAGCGTTACTAAATAGTTGATTATTTTTTCAATTTCGTTATCTAAAACTCTTATCACTATAATTTATGTAGAGAGATGAGAAAATGGTAGTTGATTATTTAAAAGCATATATTTAAAAAATTGCCTCCGATGAAACATATTTGTTGTCTAGTATAAAAAAGCGTTACTAAATAGTTCATTTTTGTAAGCATACTCATCAACAATCAGATTTTTCATTACGTGTATAATTTATTTATTTATTAGGACAGTACTACGGTCTACAATATCTCATTGACTTAAAAAATTATATTTATTTATTAAATAATACTAATGTACAGAAAAACTATTATTATTTCAACAATGAAGCAAGAGGTTGTACATAAATTGTCTATCAAGTACCACCTTTATACCATCTTTAATTAGATTATCATACTTGTTAATGGAGTCTATATTACCATTGACCAACAGAACGAATGTGCATCATATAATCAAACCACTAATGAAATACCTCCCAACCATCTCAATGGTCGATCAGTTGGACATGATCCGTATTGTCATATATTTACAAAAATATTTTTTTAATGATATTAAGTTAAATGAATTAAATTGTACATTTCAACGTAAGAGACAAGGATAATAAATATATCATTTACATCTTTAAGGGACGACATAGTGTAATATACTCAATCTTTTTTAAATAATATTATCTTTTCTATTAAGTTAAATGAATTAACATGGAGGTCCGGAGGACAGTGAAATCATGTATTTCTTAGGAAAGGAAAATATAATTTACTCTATATATTTTTAGCAAAAACTAATGTGATTTTAGCAAAATTTAAAATGAAGTAATGTGTCTATACAAGAGTCATCTAGCATACGTGGTGACAAATGACAATCATACATACATAACATGCAAATTGAAAATTCTAAGGATGGTCATGAATGATAAGCCTACAAGCTGCTTGGACAAGGGGTAGTGGAGGCAAAATCATAACATAGAAGCCCAAATATCATATCGAGACCCACAAATAGGGAGGATAATGTTCATTAATAAGTGAGTCATTTAGAGTTACAACCATTTATTGAAACTTAACAATAATGATGCAATTTTTTATAAAAAAAAATACTTTTTTCAAACAATCGTTATATCTTTTGAAAAAGTATTAAAACCAACTTTTTAAAGAAAAACTTAAAATTATAATTTTTAAAACATTTTTAATTAAAAAGCACTTTTCCTTGAAAGAAAACACAAATATATTTTTAATTTCATAATAAAAATAAATGTTTGGTACTTTTGTTCTAGTGGTTTGACATCTTTGTAAATTTAAAATGTTGTCGTAATTAGTTGACGTTTTTTAAAAAAGATGATAAATAAGGAATGTATATTATATTATGAGTAAATTTATATTTTTCAATTTTTTTATTATTGGACGGTTCCCTCCTCCAACGTGGAGAATACCACTAAAGTAAACCATATTCTCAAATTTATAAATATTTTTTACTTCATTTTCTAACAATACAAAACTCTCAGTTTAGTACCTTACTTTGCATAGCATTACTTTAGTCTTCTTCCAACAAAAAAGATACTACCGAGTAAAGAAAGATATAGTGCCAATACTTCGGCTTCTACCATGTTGTGCAAAGAAAAGGTTGAAATTTTAATACGTAGTGTTGGCCAGTATGTTAGTTTCAACAACAATAACAACCTAATTTATAAACCTAAAAACTCAACTGGAACTACCGTGAAAGCAAACAAAGGAAAAAAAATAAAATGAAAAGGAATTGATTGCACTTGGGTCATTACACTTTATATGCATGACGGGCGAGACAAATTTTAGATCCATGATTACATTACTGCTGTTCTGTTTCTCAATACAGAAGTATGCACTAAAAGAAGAAAATGCAAAACAAGGAAAAAAATGCAATGCATGAATACAATCAAAATGAAAGATAAAGCAATAAGGGAATAGACAAGCCAAGCCTAATCATTTATGTTTTGCCTTGAGACTAATATTTACCTCAAAATATTTTTTTATTAGTAAATGTTAGCAGTTAAATTGTTAATTTTTGTTAGCGAGGAAATTAAAACTCATGACTTATCTCTTCTTCCTTTATCATTTATCACCAAACCAATCTTATATCTCCTAGCATAATTTGGAACAGATTTTCTCCTTACTATAGATGGATCACTTTGAAATTCCAAGGTAAGACCTCAATGTAAGTAGTAACTTTTTTCAAATATTAGATTTTAATGTTTATAAAACAGCACATTCCATTAGATGGAAGCAAGCAAGGATTTTCTTCTTCGACATCCAGCAAATGAATGGGAAAATCAAAGGGAGGACGCACCAACCTGCCCACTTTGCATTTCGTTGCGATGAGAAGGTCGTGTGATGTGCATATCACAGGCCCAAATTTGTGCTCAAATTCATTTTGTTCTAGGGTTATTCTTCCTATACTATTTAAATTTATTCTACACCCAGCAATTGAAATGAAAATCCAAAGTTGTCCTTCATTTAAAACTCAAATACATTCATCCCTCCACACACCACTCACGTCTCCTTCCGTTTCCTATTGTGCCACGACACCAATGATGCCTCCTTCCTTTCCCTTCACCGCCACACGCCACGAGTCTCTCCCCTCCGTTGATTTTCACCATTTTGTAGTTGCTCAATCCGTGGTTCATTGCAACAAATAATCTTCTTTCCCATCTCGCCTCTTGTTGTCGCCGTGTGTGTCTCTCTTCTGTGTTTGTTTTATTTTTTACTGTGTTAAACCATTTGTATGGTACATGCAAAATGAGAATCCATATGACCATACAGATGATCAATCTGTATGTTTGTTAACTTTAAATATTACCTATTTTTGTTTAGATAAATTTTAAAATAAATACATTATAAAAATTTGGAATTTTTGTTATTTAAATATTTTATAAATAACTATTTTAATACTTTGGTATATTTAAAATATTTATTTATAAAATAATTAAATAAAAAAATCCAAATTTTTATAATGTATTTATTTTAAAATTTATTTAAACAAAAATAGGTAATATTGTATAATAATTTTTTTATTAATATATTTGTATAAATGTTATTACATTAATACTATTAAATATTTATATAAATAGTGATTTGAAGTATAAAAAATATAAAAATGAATTTCTTCATTCGTTTATAAATATATAAAAGTATTAAAATAGTTATTTATAAAATAATTAAATATTCATTTATCAAAAATTAAAAACAAAACTGTTCTTTGATTTTGATCATATATTTTAGTTTGCTAGAAAGAGTGATTTGAAGTATAAAATTTTAAAAAATGATTCTGCATTGATTTATGAATATATAAAAGTATTAAAATAGTTATTTATAAAATAATTAAATACTTAATTATGAATTATTAAATAGGAATTTATAAAATATTTAAAATAAAATTGTAGTTTGATTTTAATGATATATTTTAGTTTGCTAGATTAATCATTTAAAGTTAATTTAAATTTTATTTATTACATTTATTAAAATATACTACATTTAATAATACAATAAGGTTTTAGAAGATTTATTAGTTACTTTTTTAGTTAGTTTTTGAGTAATAGAATGAAAATATTTTTGTTATAAAATATGAAACTCAACTATTGTTTGAACGATGACATTAATTGTTATTAGTGTTTAAATTTGTAGATTATGTTAGAACCAAAGCATTGCGTCAAGCTTTAGGCGGAGTTTTAGGAAGAGCTTTAGGAAGACAGGTTAGTGGTGATGAGGAAAAAGTCTCTCAGGATCGAAGGCCGACAACATCGGCAGATAGACAACGACAACCACAGCTGTTGTAGAGGATCTTGAGAATGTGAATAATGTTGCTTACGAGCCTCATGAGGAGCCTTATGCTCAAATTACGGAGGATGTAGGTGGTGATTCACAGGGTTTTTCAGGTGGGCCCTAGGATACATCAGTGTTGACAGATTATGCTTATCATGTGGCATCCAAAGTGTGGGCAGAATAGATAGTTATTTGTTTAATTAAAACTTATTTAAATAAGTATTTGTCATTTTAATATACATAAATAATTTTAATTATTTTCAAGAACTTACTAAGTTGAAGTTGGCCTCTCATGGGAGAAAGGTGGAGAAATTTGGAAGGCATGCACCTGAGATTAAATGCATAGTGACTACTATAGGATTAAGTTTTTTGATTACATGTTCGTTAGAGATAGGTGACAGGGGACTTTTATCTGCTTTTGCAGAGAGGTGACACAAGAAAACTAGTAATTTCCATCTACCCATAAGAGAGCTGACTATAACCATTGATGATGTGACATCCTTATTACATCTACCCATTACAGGTGTCTTCCATACCTTTGAAGCAATTGATGTAGAGCAGGTTGTTGACTTGTCAATTGAGTTGCTTGAACTTAGTAGACAATATGTAAAAGATGAGATAGACCAATGTAGAAGGACATATGTTCGCCTAGTTTGGCTACAAGACATTTATCGTAGCAAATGTGACGCAAGACAATGTACAGTAGTAGCTCAAGCATATTTATTGCATCTTGTAGGTAGCACAATATTTGCTAATAAGAGTGTCACACATATCAATGGTATTCTTGGATGCATTTCGTGACCTTAATCAATCTGGAGGGTTTTCATGAGGAGCAGTTGCACTAGTCCATATGTATGACAATCTGAATGTTGTGTCCAAGCATACCACAAAACATCTTGTAGGATATATCACTCTTTTGCGGGTAATTATATTGATTTTTAACATTGTTATTGGTATCTTTTAATATGTACTATTGATTATACTTGTTATTGGTATTTTTTAATATGTGTAGTCTTAGATCTATGAGCATTTCCCTACAATTGCAAATATTATTTCTAATGAGGATTGCCATGAGAGAAAACCACATGCTTGTCATTGGAAGTCTAGGAAGGCATTACCAATGACCTCCTATCGTAAGCGCTTGAATAGGCTAACGTCAGATGCTGTTAGCTGGATACCTGATGGTGATCATCGTGCATTCAAAGAATTTGAACTCGTTTCACTATTTTCTGGGCATATCACATGGGGCTCATTTATTGTTAGACACATACCAGAGAGGGTATTACGATAGTTTGGTTATGTTCAGTCCATTCATCCACTCCCTACTGCTCTATCTCTATCCATAGAGGAGATTGACAATAGATGGCTTCAGTTTTCTCAATACCTTGCATCAGTTGGAGAGTTTTGTAGTTTTCCTAGTCAGTGTGCAACAAGTTACATGGAGTGGTTTTATAGGATATCTCAGCCATTCATGAGTCTGCCACAGCTTGGGTGTAACACCCTGAAATGTTACTAACTATAAATTGATGTTTAATTGTATTTATCGTGCTAATTGACTATATGGTTGACTTGAATGAGTTGAGGTATAATTTGAATTAGTCATGTGTGAATTTCTTGATGTGGATGTTGAGTTATGTGGAGTTTTGTAGAACTAAGTTGAAATTAAGAGAGATTTTAAATTTTACCTAAACCTATTTCAGTAAAATCACAATCTCAGATTCATTAACCGTTGGATCGTCTTCACATTTTGTCTAGAGCTTCCTAAGACAATTTTCCACATTCTGTTTGATTTAGTCACTTGACCATTTGGGAGTGACGGCAATGGAGCCGTTTGACGTTTAATCAATCCATTGAAATTCCAGGGTTTGTCCCCATTTTTCTTTGTTTAAAAACATCGACGGGTGAGAACTTTTGATCTGTCCCTATGTTCACTTGAGGCTCATGCACGATGCCCCTCATTGCCCCAGTGTAAGGCTTTGAGGTACCAATTGTTATCTTTCATCATGACCTTGTAGCTGGGAACCTATTGGGTGAGAACTTCTAATCTGCCCCTAGGTTCGCTCGAGGTTTTTGCATGGTGCCTTTCATTGCCCCAGTGTAAGGCTTTGAGGTACCAATCGTTGTCTTTCATCATGACCTTGTAGCAAGGAACCTATTGGGTGAGAACTTCTAATCTGCCCCTAGGTTCGTTTGAGGTTTATGCATGGTGCCTTTCATTGCCCCAGTGTAGGGCTTTGAGGTATCCATTTTTATCTTTCGTCATGACCTTTTAGCTGGGAACCCATTGGGTGAGAACTTCTAATATGCCCTTAGGTTCGCTTGAGGTTTATGCATGGTTCCTTTCATTGCCCCAGTGTAGGGCTTTGAGGTATCCATTTTTATCTTTCGTCATGACCTTGTAGCTGGGAACCCATTGGGTGAGAACTTCTAATTTTCCCTTAGGTTCGCTTGAGGTTTATGCATGGTGCCTTTCATTGCCCCAGTGTAAGGCTTTGAGGTACCAATCGTTGTCTTTTGTCATGACCTTGTAGCAGGGAACCTATTGGGTGAGAACTTCTAATCTGCCCCTAGGTTCACTTAAGGTTTATGCATGGTGCCTTTCATTGCCCCAGTCTAAGGCTTTGAGGTACCAATCGTTTTCACAACCTTGTAGCAAGGAAGAATGAAAGAGGCGGTTTGATTCTCGCAAAAAGAATTTTTCAAGGACGAGAAATAGTTTGAAGGATTTTTTTCAGTTGATGGATTAAGTCAAATGACTCCTATTCTTGATAACTCACTTCTCTAGGAATGATAAAATGATGTCACATGAATGTCTATATTTTTACTTGAAAACAAAGTCAATCAAATGCTTTTTTTTTCTTTTATTTTGAAACTTATTTGTTTTGAACTTTACTCGTTGTTTTACGGCACCCCCACCAACGTGCAAGATGAGTAATCTCTGATTGAACGGTCTTGGAAGTCCAAACTCAGGAGCGCAGGTCGCTTAAGCAAACAGACCAATGGTTTGCATCCATATTCCGGTGAAAGTTGAATAAGCAAAGATGTGTTTGTGAGAGGATGAGGGACAAAGATATCAAATTTATCCATTTTATTTAGCATTGTAACTGTGGTTTACAATAATGGTATAAACTTGAAAATCCTGACGAGTCATTAGAGACATCTAACAACAGCTTTCAAAATTGCCCCATGTGTGGTGTTGCTTATCAATGTTAGGATTCACAAGCGATTCTCCTCAAATTTCAGCTAGCCCGCATCAATTAGACCTTGCACCTTATGCTTCAGGGCCCTACAATGCTCAATGGAATGCCCCGGGGCTTCTCCATGATAAGCACATGTTGTGTTCGAGTCGTATCCTCGAAGAAATGGAGGTTGAGGAACCTTGGTTGGGATTATGGCTACCATTGAATTATCGAGTAGATATGGGAGCAAGTCAGCATAGGACACCATAATTAGGTTGAATTCTATAGGCTTTTTCGCTGCAAAATTCATTTATTGGTTGGTGTTTTGGTTCGTGCTAAAGGTGGTGTTTGTGATTGGAAGTGTGGTAGACAGGCTTTGTGGTTGATTTAGGGATGGCCTTTGTGGATGATTGGGTGAGAGGGACTGTTATTGGCTGAGTAATGACATTTTTGGGCTAGTGGGAAGTTTGGCCATGTAGGAATGACAGTCGCAGCATGGGTTTCTCCTTCATCCTCATCCTCTTCATTTGCCCCAGTTTTCTCATTCGTCCAAGCAAGATGACTAAATTTGCCTCTTTTCGGACCCACATCGATCCTTTCACTGGCGAAGACCAACATCTTTTCATAGTAAAACATTGGTAATGTGTCTACCATCACGATTATCGTCTCCCTTTCCATCATTGGGGGTACCACTTGGGCTGCCAGATCCCTCCACCTTTGGGCGTATTCTTTGAAAGATTCATGCCCCTTTTTGCACATGTTCTGTAGTTGCATCCTATCCGGAGCCATATCAGAATTGTACTGACACTGCCTAACGAAGGCAACCATTAGGTCCTTCCGAGAATGGACTCGGGAAGGTTCCAAGTTTGTATACCAGGTGACAGCTGCCCCAATAAGACTTTCTTGGAAGAAATGTATCAGCAGTTTCCCATCTTTTGAGTATGCCCCCATCTTTCGACAATACATCTTTAGATGGTTCTTGGGGCAAGTAGTCCCCTTGTACTTGTCAAAGTTGAGCGCCTTGAACTTGGGAATGACCACGTTCGGGTACTAGGAACAACTCTTCTATGTCAGTAAAGGCATAATCTCAGTCTCCTTCAATGGCCCTGAGCCTTTCCTCTAGATGATCCAACTTTCCCATTTCTGCCATAACATGAGGGTTTTTACTCACTGTGGAATGCAAGAGGTATGGTTGTGGGTGACACTAAGGACCCTCCTATGTGTTTTGCAGGGGTATACCACCAACTGCTTGCCCTTTAGTGGCATATCTGAGGCAAGGCTCAAAGTCGGCTAGATTGTGGTGGGGAATTTCATGTGTCTCCCCCATGGTTTGAGAGACATGTGCACGATAAGTTTGGGGTCGTCGGCTCTCAATGAGTATGGGAGTGGAGTTATTGACATTCTCACTAGAAGTGTATGCCACATTGGGTGGTGTATAGTTAGGAGGCAAGCCATATGGCGGGAAGACGTGCTTGTTTTGAATTTGCACATAATAGTGGCCGCCCGTACTTCCTAAATCATAGCTGAGGTTGGATGATTCATTTGGTTGAGGCCAGATGGGGGCATCGGGTTCACCTTAGCAATAGCGCTGGTAGTGGCAACTGCAACCGTATTGGCTTTCATTATCTTCTTCATGCTCATCATGGCCTTCATCATTGTGGCCATTTGCTCTTTCAAGGCCTCCGTGTTGGCCATCATCTACTCTTGCACCTCCTCTACTTCACCCATTACTCTAGCTCTAGCATGGGTTCAGTAAGGGCACCATAAAGCGTGTTCTTTTCTTTTTGATAACAACGATTAAGTTTGTTTTTTCTTTTTCTTTTTCTTCTTTTTTTTCAAGAAAAGAATGCAATGAACAATGCAACCAATGAAAAGCATGGATGTATGTAAATGATGCACAATTGAAGTATTGCGAATTTTTATGCAGGACTGTTGGACAAGTGGCCTCAGATATCTTAAGAAGGGGGGGGGGGGGTTGAATTAAGATATCACAAACTATTTCCCCAATTAAAATTTTATTTCACTTTCTATTCAAGTTATAAATTCCCTTAAAAATGAACTTCTTAAATATTGATTCAAATAGAGCAATTTGAATATGAATATAAAACAATAATAGATAAAGGAGTTTAAGGGAAGAGAGATTGCAAACTCAGATTTATACTGGTTTGGTCACACCCTTGTGCCTACGTCTAGTCCCCAAGCAACCCGCTTGAGAGTTCCACTATCTTGTAAAAGCCTATTACAAGATCTGAACCACACAAGGACAACCCTTCCTTTGTGTTCAAATTTCCTTACAACAAGAGACCCTCGGTCTCTTAATCCTTTTCCAGAATAAAGAATAAGAGAAGAAGTAATCTCTCTTGAAAGAGATAGATTGAACAATTTGAGCACTCAAATAATTCCTTATTGAATCACAAGTGTTTTGGCCAAGGAATTTTTAAGAGGATAAAACGATTTTGCTTTTCAAGAGGATAAGACCTTTTTGTTCTGAAAAACTCTTAGCAAATTCGTGTCTCAAGTCACATATATATAGGCCTTTGATAGCCATTCAAGAACCAAATAAAAAAAGATGTGACTATTGAGAATATTTTCTGAAACTCTGCTCTGGTAATCGATTACAGTATGTGTGTAATCGATTACAAGTTTTAAAATTTGAATTAAAACGTTTAATAACTGCTGGTAATCGATTACCATATATGTGTAATCGATTACACAGTGCAAATTTTGAATTCAAATTTTAATAGCTGTTGTGAATCAGTTTTGGCCACTGGTAATCGATTACATCCTCTGGTAATCGATTACCAGAGAGTAAATCTCTTGAAAAAGACTTTTTAACTTAAATTTCTTGGCCAAACCTTTTGCTACTTCAATTGGAATTCCCTTCCTATTTAATATACTCTTCCTAAGACTTTAGAGACTGTCTTGATCATCCATCTTGAATATCTTTGTCTTGAATAAAGAATTGAGAAACATGTAACCCTTTGGCAAGCTTTGAGAAACATGTAACCCTTTGGTATCATCAAAACATTCAGCTTGATCCTTTGTCTACAAGGACATGGGGTTGAATCAATTTAGATTTTTAACATTGTCCATTACATCTTTGTCAAGGTGAAACTGGAAGTAATAAGGACATCAACAGTCCTAAATGTGTTTGGCAGTAGACGAAGCAGCGATGTAACTCGATCCATCTTTTGCCCCAATTTTTTGCAAGATGGTTACTTCCATACTTCAACTTGACTTGATGAACCTTTTCGTAAATGCATGAGTTTGATTTAACCCCGTAATCCAAGGAATGCAATTCTAATTGCCAATACTTCGACAACATTTCATAGAGATGAAAGACTCGGGAATACACATGCTATGCATGGAAAATGTAATTATGAAATTGAGATGCCTGAAGAAACATCTTTTCTTAGTTAACCATGCATTAGGTACCATGTTCAATCATTTTGTTTTTAAGTGAAATGGGTTTATGATCCCAACATGGTTGGCTCATGGTACCTAACACATGCAACTAAGAATGTAGTGTGAATTTTCACGCTTCCCCTTTTTTGTTTTGCAGAGGAAAATGCAAGGATCATGCATGAGCGAACATGAAAACAAAAGGTATGCAGTTTGTAGAACAAAAAGTATGTTGAACGCATATGCATGATGATGCAATGACTCATGCCAAATGTGATGTTGGAATATGATAACAGACAAATGCAGGAACAATATGTTCATTATGATGCCATGAAGAGATGGTTATGCGATGCATGATATGAATGCATTTACGGACACGAGGGCCCGGAAAATTATCTCTTCTTACTTGCACATTTGGGGGTGCAGTGCCCCATGTGTGCAGTTTAAAAAGGTGATATGGATCTTCCGGCTTCCCATGACAAAAGACGAGACCAACATACAACGCGTGCATGACGACATGATGTAGACGCGCAAAATCATAACACGGGGATGCACAAAGTATGACAATATCCATAAATAATTACAAGCAAAGGTGTACATGACATTTAGGACTACATGCATGGACGTGTTTAAAATGGCACGCAATGTGTTTGCTCGTGCCCCTATTTTAGGGACCTATAGGATAATATCTAGGGGTCTCTAATAACTACTCCCAACGATCCATATCTCACATGACTGTTTTCTAGAGGTATCATCACTCAAGATAATGATATTGCGGCGGTATGGGATACCAGTGACAACACATTATAAAGAGAGAAAGCTCTAGACGAGGTTTCACTATTATCAAGCAAGTCGGAGACCTAGCATGACCATAGATCCACCTCCACTCCTTAGATTTCCATGAACCCGGGTATAGGGCCCCTTTTTTACTCAAACCCGTGGGTGCTTAGAATGCGGTGTAAAAAAGTGGAAAAGACAACATTTATTATTTTTACACAGTTCAAGGAAAAAAAACTCACACACAAAGTTTCATAATTCCAAACTTTCCTAAAATAGGCCTAACTCACAAAAACTGTCCCCAGTGGAGTCGCCAACTGTCACAACCTACCCTTTGCGGGCGAGCGAGGCGAGGCTCACGGGTGCGTCTTCCAAAGGAGGAAAATGCACGGAGTCGCCACCAACGTTTATTGGAAGGAAAACGTTAGAAAAACCAAAGGAAACCAGTCATGAAGAATATTCCAGATTCGGGAGTTATCTTTACGTTTGAGGAAGGTATTAGCACCTCTCACGTTTGTCCCAAAGGACAACAGCCTTAGATTAGAATTGTGTGAAATTATGTATTTAAACCCTTATTTCTTTTTTTATTTTTGAGGTCGACAAAAGCGGGGCTCTTGCTCCTACGTACCCTCCATCGAAGAGGAAATCAGACCTACGTAGTTCTTTCAAAAGGGGCGAATCAAGTGATTCTTTTTTACTTGGAATGTAGTCATTTAAGGCGTTGGACCTTAAAACGTTTTTTCAGTGATTTTTGCGGACAAAGCTTGATTTTGTGAGTTGATTTTAGCCTTAGTTTCACTTTGGTTATTAGTCAATTCAATTAAGAAAGAAAAATCCCAAAGAGAGCGTCCAATTGATTTTTTTTGTTTTATTTTACTAAGAAGATATTTTTTGATTATTATATTATTATTTTACCTCTTTTTTGGTTTCCAACGTGGTTATGGCACGACTGAACGGTCGAATTTCATTTTAATAGAAATTAACAGATATTACATTTCAAATGATCGGTGGAAATTTATTTTATTTTTTGATTAGGCGAGAAAATGACTTAAATAAATGACTATAGCACGTCAAAAGGGGGTACATAAAGTAAATGAAATGAAAATAAAAGTACGCGAAACAAATGGGGACCACCAAGGGTACATAGAATGAATTAAAAAGTTCGATTTCGGGAACTCATCGGTTGAAGATCGAAGAACGAACGAAAGACGGCGGAAAATCTTCACGAAATCACCCTCGGAAACGTTTCGGACGCGTTACGGAAGCGCCTCGACTTGGATTTTCTTCACGGAAATGATTTTTTTCACTAATTTCAAGTGAACCTCAGATACCAGGAGGGCTTAATGTTTTTCTTCTTCCCTCCTCCCCCTATTTATAGGAAAATGAGGGAGGAGCTTGCCACCCAACTCGCCCAGGCAAGCTCAGCTCGCCTAGGCGAGCTAGGTTGCTTCCTCCAGAAGGCACCGCCTTTTTGAGGAACATCCTCGAAGGCCCAAGTGAGCCTGGTTGCTATTTGCACCCCCTATTTACTAAATACACCCCTGCCTTTTTTGCTGATTCTTTTTCCGTAACTTTACGGAAATTTACGAATTCCGTAACGATACTTGTTTTCTTTCCGTAATGTTACGGAACCTTATGGATTACGTAATCATCCCTTTTTTGGCTTTCGGAATGTTATGGAATCTCACGGATTGTGTAACAATGCTTCCTTTTGATTTCCGGCATGTTACGGAACTTCACGAATCGTGCAACAATGCTCTCTTTTGACTTCTGGCACGTTATGGAACTTTACGTATTGTGCAACAATGGGTGCCAAGTACCTCGAAGCAGTCAAGCAAAGGTTGCATGCCATCAAACAATGGTCCCCGGATGAAATTATGGTATGACAGTTGGGTACTATAATAGGGTGTTTTTATACTTCCTTTGAAAAACCCTTGAAAATGAGACATTGTAAAAGTTATCCTTTTATAACATTGATGTTATTTTCATGACCTTCACTGAACCCCAGTCACATTGGCTTGAGCGGAATTTCAAAATGAAGTCTCCTTTTAGTAGAATCGGAAACACCCATCATCCCTTTATGTTTTGACAGGGGTATTTGACTCTGAATATAGTTATTAACCTTCTTTATGAAATCTATACTAAACTTCTTTCAATTTGGTATATAGAACCTTGCGTTTGGACTGACGAGCGTGAACGAGAGAGACCTCTGAGCGATGCAAAGAGGAACTGAAGGAGAGCTCACGATAGGTGAGGGGAGTTTATTATCATTTACGATTTTTAATACCATAGTTGGGGGTCAGGGAACCTAACTATGGGGATGTATGTCTGTCCCTATTACATGATGGTTTTCAAGAAAACAATGTTTTTGACTAATGGGATGCGATATATCTATTATTGATGAATAACATTATTGTTTTTATTAGACTTGTGTTTTTTGAAGACCTGGGGAGTGTGAATCTCAGGCATGAACTATATATGTATATACGGAGTGTGACTTACTGATGATATTTCTATTAATGACATTAATTGATATGAGGTGACGTTGATGCTTATGATAATATTGATATGAGATGATGTTGTTATTGATGACTATGTTAACATGAGTTGATGTTGTTATTGATGACTATGTTAACATGAGTTGATCCTGTTATTGATGATTATGTTAATATGAGATGATGATGTTGTTTTTGTTAATGTCATTGAGATGAGATAATGTTGATGTTGAGATGAAATGTTGATGATGTTGAAAATGCAGTGTGATGATGTTATGTTGTGTATGTACATGGGGGGTGCAGTGACCTTGTTCAATATCTCTGGTGGGGGAAATAGAGTGGTTAAAGAGTTTTAAGCATCTCTGGAGGGGGATGACTTAGAATCTTTAGTTATCCACGGTCAGTGCATTGATGGTGTCCATGTTTTATACGTTGTGTGTTGTGTATGTACATGGGGGGTGTAGTGACCTTGTTGGATATTTGTTAGTCGTCATCTACGACTAACTTTTGTATAAAAAAGTTTTATAAAATGTATATATTTTCCCCAAATTATGGGTCTTTTTGTAGGATCGTAAATATTTTCTTGTTTAGTTTAAACTATGCTCAGTAGATACCCTCTACATGGAATTAATGCAAATTTCACTTTAATTTCAGGTAAAAAGGAGAAAAATTGGAAGGTGCAGCAACTGGTGTCTCGCTAAGCTTGACCCATGCGCTTAGCGAGTATCATCCGCTAAGCGAGGCATCAGCCTGTTTAGCGAGTAAGAGGAATCTTGAAGGGAATCTTCCATGCAAGCACGCGCTCAGCGTGTTATCAGCTCGCCCCGCGAGTCATTTGTCTCTTCAGGCGCTTAGCGCGCCTGGCTCACTAAGCCATTGTTCACTTACTCGCGCTAAGCGCGCCTTTGAGGACAGAAAGCCCTTTTTAAAGCCTGAAGTGGAAAATTAGAGGCAGAGGAGTGTAGAGCGTAGAGAGTGCAAAGAATAGAGAACGGAGGCACAAAATAGAGCAAGGAAGCAACAACCTTAGCTTTTAAGAGGATCTTAGGTTTAGGAGTAATTTCTAGGTTTCTAGAGGTGGAGAAGACATCTCCACCACTGTGTAATCTGTTATTTTCTCTGATAACCCACTTCTTGCTTGTGAAAGGTGCTGCCTTGTGATGGAAGGCTAAACCCCTTTGTTGGGGAATTCTGTTGAGAACTTGATGTAAATTCTTATCCTATCTATTTAAAGTTGTTTTGTGTGTTCAATGTTTCTATCTGTACTTAATTTCTGCATGCTTGTGGCTTGATTTTTATCACCCTTTTGTATGTAAAGTTACGAACTTTAGCATTGGAAAATGTATTGCATCCTTAGAATTGGATAGAATAGGCTAGTTTATCGTATGTCTGGACACGAAGTGTGGTAATTTAGTTTTATTATGCTGTAATCGTAATGCAATCCGTTTAGGCTAAGTTCGACGAGACATCCGAGAGCGAGGTTTAAATAGGATTAGTCCATTCACGCGAGGAATCATGGTTTGGAGTTTTTGCCCTCAGCATAGAACGCATGAACATCTTTGAATAGAGAAAAACCCTTAATTGCATCAAGTACCTCTATAGGAGGACCCAACGCTTTTAATTATCCATTTTAACACCCACTTGCTCATATTTTCTGTAATTAGCAATTAGAATAGAAAACACTAGAGTTTATTCATGATTATTGTTTCTTTATACAAATGCCTGCTTATTGAAAGACATTGCATTAAATGAAACAAGTTCCCTGAGTTCGATACTCGGTTTCTTACCGTTTTATTATTACTTGCACGACTCGGTACACTTGTCGATAAGATTTCACATTCACAGTAACAATTGGAGCCGACGGAACAAGTTTTTGGCGCTGTTGCCGGGGAACTTCTTTCCATTTGGAAGTCTAGTTCATTTTGTAGGCATTAATTCTTTATTCTTTGATTCATTGTTTTTGTGAACATTTGGTTAGTGAAGAATTTGTTTTTCTCTTGAATCGGTTAACCAGTATTCTTGCTAGTGCTTTGTATGCGCCGTAGATCTTTTGCAGGTGATTTGGTTGATTTGGACATGGAGATTGAAGCTACTTGCAGAAGAAACAATGCAGAAAGGCGGAGAAAAATCTTGCAAGAAAGGGCTGTACCAATTCTAGAGGAGCCTTGTTCATCGGAGTCATCTTCTGTTTTTCCACAACCAAGGGAATCTCACACAGGTGCATCTGAAGCTCACAGGATGGCTGAAGATCAACCTCGCAGAGTCACCCTTGATGACTATTCTAGTTCTACTGTGCTGCAATTCTTTACAAGCATTGCACGGGCAGAGGTTTAGGCACACAACATCACTTACCCTCATTCTTTAATTCAGTTGATACAAGGAAACTTATTTCATGGTCTACCCAACGAGGACCCATATGCATATTTGGCAACATATATTGAGATATGCAATATTGTCAAGATTGCTAGTGTGCCAGAAGACGCAATTAGGCTGAGCTTGTTTTCATTTTCACTATCCGGAGAAGCCAAGAGATGGCTACACTCATTCAAGGGAAACAGTTTGAAGACTTGGGATGAGGTTGTTGAAAAATTTCTGAAAAATTATTTTCCTGAGTCAAAAACTGCAGAGGGAAAGGCTGCTATTTCTTCATTCCACTAGTTTCCTGATGAGTCATTGAGTGAAGCGTTGGAATGATTCCATACCTTGCTGCGGAAAACTCCAACTCACGAATTCTCTGAACCTATTCAGCTTAATATCTTCATTGATGGGTTAAGGCCATAGTCAAAGCAATTACTTGATGCTTCTGCTGGGGGAAAATTAAATTGAAGACCCCAAAAGAGGCAATGGAACTGATTGAAAACATGGCTGCTAGTGATCACGCTATCTTGCGTGATAGGACACATATTCCCACCAAGAGAAGTTTGTTAGAACTTTCATCTCTGGACGCTTTTTTGGCACAAAACAAGTTGTTGTCCAAGCAGCTTGAGACCTTAATAGAGACATTAAGTAAGTTGCCAACTCAATTAAATGTTAGTCAACCTTCACATTCTACTATTTTGCAGGTTGGAGGTTGCACTATTTGTGGTGGAGCTCATGAGTCTGGTCCCATTGACGACACAACACATGAAGTAAATTACATGGGGAACCAGCCAAGACCAAATTTTAATGCAGGTGGATACTCAGGTTTCCAACATGTCCAGAATTACAACCAGCAACAAGGACAATGAAGAACTCACCCAGGGAACCAACTCAACAAAGACCAGGGTGGGCCATTGTTAGTCGTCTTATACGACTAACTTTTGTATAGAAAACTTTTACAAAATGTATATATTTTCCACAATTTATGGTTCTTTTTGTAGAAGAAAACTTCATTACTTCATAATGATGAATCAAGATTGATTCATGATGATGAATCAAGATTGATTCAAGGTGTTTTGATGATAACAAAGATGATGACAAAAAGTTCATGAGAATGATTTCAAGATTGAGTCAAGAGCAATTCAAGAATCAAGAGAAAGTTTCATCAAGAAGATTCAAGATTCAAGAATAATCAAGATCAAGATTCAAGACTCAAAGATTCAAGAATCAAGAGAAGACTTAATCAAGATAAGTATTAAAAAGTTTTTCAAAACATTGAGTAGCACAAGAAGTTTTCACAAAATCATTACGAAAGAGTTTTACTTTCTGGTAATCGATTACCAGATTATAGTAATCGATTACCAGTGGTTTTAAAACGTTAAGATTTTCAAAATTCAAAATGAAGAGTCACATCTGTTGATATGTAATCGATTACACCTTTATGGTAATCGATTACCAGTGACTGTTTTCGAAAAATTCATTTCCAAAAGTCTCATTTCTTCAAGTGACTTGTTTCTGAAGATTCTTTCAAAAGTCAAATCTTTTTAAGTAATTAGTTTTAAAGGAATTGCCAAGAGTTACAAGTTTTGACTTGAGTCATCAAGAAACTATAAATATGTGACCTTGGCATGAAACAATTTATCATCTAATTCATCACAATCATCTTTCAATTCTGATCCATCTCTTTCAATCATTCTATCTTTCAACATCTTCTTTCATTTCTTTAAGAACTTTCTGGTTTCATCTTCTCTTCATCTTTCTAAAAGTTTTTGTTCAAAACTTTCTCTTCCAAGAAAAGTTCTTTGTTCAAAAACTTGTGCTATTCATCTTTTTCATTCCTTTATCCCTTTGCCAAAAAGAATTCGCCAAGGACTAACCGCCTGAATTCTTTTTGTGTCTCTCTTCTCCCTTTTCCAAAAGAACGAAGGACTAATCGCCTGAATTCTTTTGTGTCTCCCTTCTCCCTTGTCAAAGAATTCAAAATGACACAGTTTGAGAATTCTTTTGATTCTTTCCCTTCCCATAAACAAAAGATTTCAAAGGACTAACCGCCTAAGAACTTTGTCTTAACACATTGGAGGGTACATCCTTTGTGGTACAAGTAGAGGGTACATCTACTTGGGTTGTTGTGACTGAGAACAAAAGATGGTACATCTCTTGTGGATCAGTTCTAGTGAGGGTACATCCACTAGGTTGTTCAAAGAGAACAAGGGAGGGTACATCCCTTGTGGATCTTTGCTTGTAAAAGGATTTTTACAAGGTTGAAAAGAAATCTCAAGGACCGCAAGTCACTTGGGGACTGGATGTAGGCACGGGTTGTTGTCGAACCAATATAAATCTCCTGTGTTTGTCTTCTTCTTCCCTACTCTTTTAATTTCCGCTGTGCACTTTAATTATTGCTTTTACTTTTGGTAATATTAAGAAGGATAGATTTTTAATTAGTAAAGTTCATTAATAATTAATTCAATCCCCCCTTCTTAATTATTCTGAGGCCACTTGATCCAACACTTTTTGTAGGATTGTAAATAAATTTTGCTTTGTTTTTATCTGTGCTTAGTAGAAGCCTTGTGTATGGAATTAATGTCAATTTCTCTTCAATTTCAGGCAAAAAGGAGTTATATTTGAAGAAGTGCTAAAGTTGATGTCTCGCTAAGAGAGCTCAATGCGCTTAGCGAGTGTCATCTGCTAAGCGAGGCATCAACGCGCTTAGCGGATAAGAGGAATCTGGAAAGGAATCTTTCACACAGGCATGCGCTCAGTGCGTCATCAGCTCGCTCAGCGAGTCGTTTGTCACCTTCTAGGCTTAGCATGAGTTTGGCCCTGAGTGATTATTCACTTAATCGCGATAAGCATGAGAAATGGCGCTAAGTGCGATGACGAGGTCAATGAGCCCTTTTTAAGCCTGGAATAGCAGATAAGTATAGACACAAGAAGGGCTAGAAAGAGCGTAGAATAGTCGTCAGAGCTTGAAGAGTGAAATATACAGAGGCAAAGAACAGAGCAAAGAAGCCAAGTTTTGATCTTTTAGGAAGATTTTTTAGTTTTTGAGTGATTGTGAGGTTCCTAGAGGTGGAGGAGACATCCCCACTCCTTTATAAGCAAGCAATTTCTCCTAATTCCTCTTCTTCATTGTAAAAGGAGCTTCCTTGCTATGGAAGGCTAAACCCTCAGTTAGGGATTTTTGCTGAGTAATTGATGTAAAATATTTCCCTATCTAATTAAGGTTATTTTATGTGTTCATTGTTTCTATCAGCACCTTATTATTGCATGCTTGTGGCTTAATCACCCATATGTATATACTGTTAGGGGCTTTAGCATTGAATGATGTATTGTCTCCTTAGAATTTGATAGAGCAGGATTAGGTTACCGTATGTCTAGACACGGAGTGTGGTAATTTAGTTTTTATTATGTTGTGATCATAAAGCTGTTCAATTAAGCTAAGTTCAGCAAGAGACATCTGCGAACGAAGTTTAATTAGAATTAGGCTAAACTCACGAGACATCGGTGTTTAGTACTTGAGCCTTCAGCATAGAACCAGAAACATCTTTAATTAGAGAAACATCCTTAATTGCATCAATTTGCTCAGTAAGAGAACCCAACGTCTTTAGATATCTGTTTTCACACTTACTTGCTCACGTTTATTGCTTTGTAATTTGAATAAAACATACTTTTATTTTCATTCACAATCATGATTTCTGTTTGCAAATGCCTGCTTATTGAACAAACCTTTACCAAATGAACAAGTTCCCTAAGTTCGATACTTGGTTCACACCGTTTTAATTATTCACTTGACTACCCGGTGCACTTGCCAGTAGATTTCTCATCCACACAAACAAGTCGTATCCCGGAGGGTGAAATAGCCATCCAATAGGCCGCAGCATCAAGGGCCTAACTTGTATGAGAGGACGACAAAGCTGTAAGAGACTCTTGCTCAATTTATGTAGGTTTCTATGTCAAATCATAAGAGCACGAAGTCGGCCATCAAAAACCTTGAAATTCAAGTGGGACAATTGGCCAAACAATTGGTAGACAAGCCTTCAAGCAGTTTTGGAGCCAATACAGAAAAGAATTCAAAGGAAGAGTGTAAGGCTATCATGACCAGAGGTAGGAGGGCCATTATTGCTGAAGATGAGGGGAGACTAGTTGTTGAGAACCAAGAATTAGTTGCTGAAGAAGAAAAAGAAGAATAGAAGGAAGATGAAGACATGTTGAAGGAGGGACCAATAATTGATGAAAAGAAAGAAATAAATGAAGAGGAGAATAAAGAAAAACATAAAGAAATAGAAAAAAAAAATGAAAAAAATGAGTAGAGAGAAGAGGAGAAGAAGAGTAAGAGTGAGCGTGCCCATGAGAAGAAAAAGGAGGCAGCTCCAGCTAAAGGGAAAGAGGTTCCATACCCATTGGTACCCTCAAAGAAGGACAAGGAACGACATCTAGCTCAGTTCCTTGATATCTTCAAGAAATTGGAGACTACTATGCCCTTTGCAGAGGCCTTACAACAGATGCCACTCTACTCTAAGTTCTTGAAGGACATACTAACGCGAAAGAGCAAGTATATTCATAGGGACACTATTTTTGTGGAAGGAAATTGTAGCGCACTGATTCAACGCATCCTTCCACCCAAGCACAAGGATCCCGGAAGTGTCACCATTCCTTGCTCTATCAGTGCAGTTTCTGTTGGTAAGGCTCTCATTGATCTGGGAGCCAGTATTAATTTGATGTCATTCTCCATGTGTAGGAGGATAGGAAAGTTGGAAATAATGCCAACAAGAAAGACGCTGCAGTTAGCGGACCACTCCATTACCAGGCCGTATGGAGTGATTGAGGATGTTTTAGTCCGAGTTAAGCACTTTACTTTCCCGACTGATTTCATTGTCATGGACATTGAAGAAGATGCTGAGATCCCCTTGATTTTGGGATGTCCTTTCATGTTAACCGCAAGCTGTGTGGTGGACATGGGAAAGCGAAAGTTAGAAATGGGCATTGAAGATCAAAAGATCAGTTTTGATCTATTTGATGAAGAAAAACAAGTGCTAGACCAGAATGTTTGTTTGCAGGTGAAGGAGTTTGGTGAAGAGGTTCTAAAGGTGAGAACCAAGTTTGACCCTGACCCATGAAGAACTATGCGTCAAGCTAATGACGTTAAATTAGCGCTTGTTGGGAGGCAACCCAGTCCTTTTTAATTTCGTTTTCATTGCATCTAGTTAGAGTTTGCTTGTTTGTGGTTGTATGAAACAATTATCAGTATGTTTTGCATTGGCATAAGGGGTTGATTAAGCTTCTTTGAAGCTATGGATGAAAAATAACTTAGAAATTTTTTTCAGTGATCCACTCGCTAAGTGTGCCCTACGCGCTAAGCGAATCTTTCTTCATGCGTTAAGCGCATCAACCCCTATTTATTGGCTGATAGGGTCCTGCTAAGCGCGAGCCCTGTGCGCTATGCCCAAAAGCTTTCTGTGATTTCATTTTCTGGAATTGGGCTAAGCGAGTCATCTCGCTAAGCTCATAACCTCATCTTGCTAAGCGCACTGACATGCTAAGCACTATTCCTCTCTATTGGATCATTTATGAGAATTGGGCCCAGCGGGTCAGCCCGCTAAGCCCAAATAACTCTTGGGTTTGGAATTGTGCTAAGCGAGAGGGACGCACTAAGCGTGACCCACTACTGCATCAGGGAGCATGTTAATTTGCTAAGCCGACCCATGGTCCGCTAAGCATGAGTTGCAGGCCAATCAGAGCTGTAGAACTCGCTAAGCACAACTCTTCGTGCTAAGCCTAATTCCTTATTTGGAATTTTAAATTTTTGCATTGGGTTGAGCGAGTCTGCCCGCTAAGCGCGTGAGTTTAAAAGCTCAAACGCCATTGTATGCTCGCTTTGCAAGTTCACGCACTAAGCGAGGCAGTTGAAACTGCCAAAAATAAGGCTTAACTGCCTTAGGCAGTTACATTTTGTGCTTTTAATTTATACCTCATTCCGCTTTCGTTGCTTTTCATCTGCACTGCACCTTCATTTTCTGCTCTGATTCATTGCTTCCTTTTGCTTTCATTTTCGGCAATCCAAGTAAGTACACTCACTTTGCTTTCTATTTTTTTTTAGTTTTTAAACCTTAGGGTAGAAGACTTAGTTACTATTCAAAGCTTTGATTTTTGTTCATGATTGAATGTTGTTAGGTTAGTTTTTAGCGAGCATGTTGTTAGGGGTTTTGTGTGTGCACATAATGTATGTGGTTTTGATGTGCTTTGCTTAGGATCTGAGGCCTTATAGGGGCCTGTGTTGAGGGGCTGAAAAGCCCCAATTTTTTTGGATTTTTCGATGATCTCGCTAAGCGTGCTTGTGCGCTAAGCGAGTTCATCAATTTTTTATGAATATCTGGGTTTCAAGATGAACTCGCTAAGCCGGCCCTGACCCGCTAAGCGAGTTCATCATTTTTGTTTGAATGTTTGAATGCTTGCATGAACTCACTTAGCCATTGCACTTAGGCTTTGCGAGCATTTAAATTTCCAGTTATTTTGTGAGTTCGTATGAACTCGCTAAGCCGGCATGCCGCGCTTAGCGAGTTAGTGTGCTTAGTTCAGACTCTTAGAGTCTTTTTATCTTCTGTTGGTGGCTAAGCGAGTGACTCTCGCTAAGCCACTCAACCATGAAGGTTGAATAAGCCTGGGCTAAGCGAGCCTGTCTCGCTAAGCCCAAGGCACTTGTCTTTTTCTGAGTTTTTGTTCATGCTCTAAGCCAGCCCTGCTCGCTAAACACAATTCTTCTCTGTATTGTTTATTTTTGGAATTGGGCTTAGCGAGCATGCTCGCTAAGCCAATTATGTTCCAGAGGTCTGTTTGGGCTAAGCGTAGTGTGTCGCGCTAAGCGCGCCATGCGCGCTAAGCGCAATTATCTCTCTGTTTGAGAATAAGGCTTAGCGATCCATGCTCGCTTAGCCACTGTGGTCTGTCAGGCTAAGCGAGGGTGTCTCGCTTAGCCAGAGTTATGTTTTTGTGTTGACGCACTAAGCGCATCTGTCGCACTAAGCACATGAGTTAATTTTCATAAGGCGTGCTAAGCGAGTAGACTCGCTAAGCACCCAGTCTGTTTTTCATTTTTATTTTTCTGCTTTAAGTTGAAATAAAAACCTGTCTAACTTTTTTTCTGTGGTTCTTTTGATGTAGATGACTTCCAGAAAGAGGAAAGCATCAGCCTCCCGACCTCAGGAACCATACGATACGACAAGATTCGTTTCTGAGGTCGCATAGGGACGTTACGCACAGAACGTTCACTCCAGGAACATCCTTCCGGAGAGGAACATGAATCTTTTTGTGACTGAGTATGATGACTTTAGATGGGAGCTGATCCGGAGGAACTGGCACAGGGCCTTGACCCAGTATGAAGATGGTCACATTGACGTGGCCTCGGTCAACGAGTTCTATTTGAATTTGTACGACCCAAAAGAAAAATTTCCTCGCCAGGTTCGAGTACGAGGGAAGCTGATCAAGTTTGATGGGGAGACGCTGAATGCTTTCCTGGAGACACCACCTATCATCCAACCAGGAGAGCAGTACACAACCTATTCTTTGTTTTGCAGGTCGCGTCCAGATCCTCAAGAGTTTATGGTCAGATTATGAATCCTAGGGCGTGGGTTTGTTCTGAATGCTTAAGGAGCACCCTGGAAGTTCTTAAGGAAGGATCTCACGACATTAGCACAGACCTGGAGCGTCCTCTCATATTCTAACCTAGCCCCTACATCTCACACATCAGATTTAAATATGGATAGGGCAAGGTTAGTTTATGATTTGGTTATGAAGATGGACATGTGTCACAACCTACCCTTCCTTATGCGTCTTCCATGGGAGGAAAATGCGCGAAGTCGCCACCAACATTTATTCGAGGAAAACATCGGAAAAACCGGAAAGTGTGTGGTCTACAAACTTTAAGTGTGAAAGGTTCGGGAGTTGTATTTACGCATGGGGAAGGTATTAGCACCCCACGCGTCCATCACAAAGGACGGCAACCTTTTATCGACTGTGCAAAGATGTCTTCAAATTGTTTTATTTTCCCTTTTTTATGTTTTTATGTCTCTTTATGCCTTTTTGTATTTTTTATCTTTTTGTGGTCGACAAGAGTGTTTCCCATGCTCCTACGTATTCCTCAATTGTGATAAGGAAATCAGACCTACATAGTTCTTTTAAAAGGGGCGAATCAAGTGATTCTTTTTACTTGGAAAGGGGTCATTTAAGGCGTTGGACCTTAAAATGATCCATTTTACTTTGTGAGAAAGCTAAGGCGTTGGACCTCTAACCATCTCACGAGGTCGACAAAAGCGGGGCTTTTGCTTCTACGTATCCTCCATCGAAGAGGAAATCAGACTTACGTAGTTCTCACAAAAGCGGTATAGTTACATGTTGATTTTATGCTTTTGAACGGTCCATGTTAACCGGTAAAAGCAAAGAAGATTGTTTAAGGCGTTGGACCTTAAAACGGTTTTTAGTGATTTTTGGCGGACAAAGCTTGATTTGTGAGTTGATTTTAGCCTTAGTTTCACTTTGGTTATTAGTCAATTGATCCAAGGAAACTTCCAAAGAAAAACGTCCGATTGATTTTTTTGATTATTTTATTCCAAGATATCTTGATTATTTTATTATTATTTTTCAAGATATTTTGATTATTTTATTTTTATTTTTCTTTTTTTGGTTTAACCGAGATTACAACATGAATGATCGATTAGATTTAGTTTTAACAGTGATTAAACGAGATTACAATGCAAATGATCGGTTGAAATTCATTTTATCATTTATTAGGTGAGAAAATGACTTAAATAAACAGTTAAAGCACGTTAAAAACGGAAGAAAAGAAAACTGAAAGTAAGCAAAATTAAGATGAAAGCTAAAAAACAAGAAATGAATTGAAAGTCTCGGATTCGAAAACTTACCCATTGAAGAACGAAGAACGTACGAAGAACGGATGAAGAACGGTGAAGAACGACGAAAAACCTTCACGAATTTGCTTACGGAAATGTTTCGGAAGCGTTACGGAAACACCCCGGCTTGGATTTTCTTCACGGAAACAATTTTTTCACAAAATAGCCGAAATGCATAGCTAAGGGATGATGAGTATTTTTTGAAACAACCCCTCTCCCCTATTTATAGGGAAAAAGGGAGGCGCTCTTCGCCCAGAGACTTAATGAAGAAGATTTCTAAGCGCACCCGAATTACTAAGTTCACCCCCCTTTTCATATTTTACGGAAAAGTTACGGAAGTGTTTCAGATTTATTTTCATCTTTTTTTTCTCTTCCTTTTCATCAATGTTAAGTGAAATATGCTTACCCAAGGTTTTCAGAAATTTTACGGAAGCCACAGAAGCCCCGGAAACCATTTTTGAAAAACGTGGAGGAGCTTGCCACCCAGTTGCTTCCTCCTTAAGCAATCCAACTTCCAAAAATGTTCCAAAAGGGCCTAGACTCGAATTTCTATTTACACCCCTATTTTGATAAGTTCACCGCCCTCCATTTTTGTGTTTTTGGTTGTTTTCTTTCCGAAATCTCACGAAACTTTACGGATTCTGTAAAGACATCCATTTTCTTTCCGGAATGTTGCGAAACTTTATGGATTACGCAACAATGCTCTTTTTGACTTCCGGAATGTTGCGGAACTTTACGGATTGTGCAACAATGTTTCTTTTTTACTTCCGGAATGTTGCGGAACTTTACGGATTACCTAACGATGGGGGTTAAGTACCTCGAGGCGGTCAAGCAAAGGTTGCATGCCACCAAACAATTGTCCCCAAACGAAATTAGGGTATGACAGTTGCCCCTCTTTACTTACCTTTTATCGGAGATAAGAGGAAAGTAAAGATAAGACACTGATTTCGTCCATCTCAGCCTTTTCCGTAATTAATCTATGATGATTCCCGAAGGCCATCCTTTGCCCATCATGGGGATTTAATTTATCTTAATTACAATAGTTCCAACCAAAACGATTTGAAATAATTGACTCCCGTCTCTCCTTCTTTTTCTCTGAATAACACAGAACGAAAAATAACATAATATACACGTATACACATTTTTTGGTGAAGGAACCGATTGGGAAAATAACAAAAACTGTATTTTCCCCTCACCGGGGGCTCCATACTTGATAACAGAGGATGCATGAGCAGCGCTAGGCAACCAATTCATGGGACTCTGGACTCAATGATGGAGGATGCACGAACAGCGCTAGGCAATCAATTCGTGGGGCTCCAGACTTGATGGTGGAGGATGCATGAACAGCGCTAGGCAATCAATTCATGGGGATCCGGACTTGATGGTGGAGGATGCATGAACAACGCTAGGCAATCAATTCATGGGGCTCCAGACTCAATGATGGAGGATGCATGAACAGCGCTAGGCAATCAATTCATGGGGCTCCGGAATCAATGGTGGAGGATGCATGAACAGCGCTAGGCAATCAATTCATGGGGCTCCAGACTTGATGGTGGAGGATGCATGAACAACGCTGGGCAATCAATTCATGGGGCTCTGGACTTGATTGTCTCTAGATAGTGAAAAAAAAAGATGCAGGACCAAATGGTTCCCCCGTATTTCATCGGGCCCGCCGCCTCAGGATGACAAAATGTGAAAAAAGTGTGGGACCAAATGGTTCCCCGCATGTCATCAGGCCCGCCACTTCTGGATGACAAAGGTGCAGATGACCATAATTTGTCTCTACGTGTCAACGAGCTCGCTTGCCTCTGGTTGACAAAAGGTGCGGGACCATAAGGTTCCCCTGCATGTCATCGGGCCCGCCGCCTCTGGATGACAAAGGTGCAGATGACCATAATTTGTCTCTGCATGTCAATGGGCTCGCTTGCCTCTAGTTGACAAATGGTGCGGGACCATAAGCTTCCCCCGCATGTCACCTAACTTCACGGGTTAGGACGACAAAAGGTGCAGAAGACGATGTTAGTCTCTGCATGCTATCGTGCTTTGGGTCTGATGGATAGCAAAAGAATGTTTATACGGATAACCACTTGGGTATTTCTACCTGCCCCCTAACTTCACGGGTTAGTACTGACAGAGGTTGTCTGTGCGGAAGATGACGTAAATCTCCACGTGTCAACGGACTTGTTGGCCACGATTGACAAAGGGTGCAGAAGACGACGTTAGTCTCTACATGCTATCATGTGTGGAGTCTTAGAGATAGCAAAAGAATGTTTATACGGATAACCACTTGGGTATTTCCGCCTGCCCCCTAACTTCACGGGTTAGTGCTTGACAGAGGTTGTCTGCATGGAAGATGACGTAAATCTCCGCGTGTCAATGGGCTTGTTGGCCACGATTGACAAAGGGTGCACAAGACGACATTAGTCTCTGCATGCTATCATGCGTTGAGTCTTAGAGATAGCAAAAGAAAGTTTGCGGGTTACCGTCAGGTGTCTTCGCATGCCACCAGACTCTTGGGTCACGGTAACAAAGGTGGGGTGGTCGACAAAAGCAAGGCTTTTGCTCATACGTATCCTCAATTTGTGATGAGGAACTCAGACCTACGTAGTTCTTGATAACTGTGAGACTAAAATAGTCTCGGTGTTTTGTCACTAAAATGGGAACACGCTTTAGTAAAGAAACAAAACCTCCAACTGATCAGAGCAACATATGATTTTTTTGATGAAAAACAATGTGTCTATTGGGGAAGGAGAGTATGCTAATGAAATTTTCTCATAACCATAAATGAGATTTTGGATGTTAGCATTTTGTTTCTAAACGACCATTTAGAGGAAACACTGGGTCCAACAAAAATAGAAGAAAATCACTCAAAGTGTATCAATCTCACACGGGTAAGTGTTTCATCCTAATTTAGAACCATAGATATGTCATGACTTGGTTTTGCAAATCATTTCCTATCAAATCAAAGATTACATGCGTGATCATGGATCAATAGGACTTTTTCTTGGGAATGGTTTGTTTTTTTGGTGGGAAATTTGGCTTTGAGTGTTTTGGCCTTTTCCTTTTCTGTTTTTGTTTAGCGTGAGGTGAACAAGTCACCGGCGCACAAGATTTTGGTTGGCAATCAGAGGGAGAGGACCACTTTAGGTCGTGGCTTCCTTTCTTTTCTTGTTTACTTGGTGACAATTCTGTATTGTTCAGATATTGTCTGGTCCTAAGACCTTTCTACATATTTCTTCTGTTTTCTTCTGATCTTTGATCGGGAATTCTCTTTCTTTTTTGCTTTCTCCCATTTTTTCTTGATTGGGAATTTTCTCTTTTTGCTTTTTGCCGATTCTTTTGATCAGGAATTTACTCCTTTTTGTTTTCTTTTGAGGGCAAGGTTTATGGTGAGTTGGGACTTTGGATCAAGGCTTGTAGAATAGATGGACATGATATATGTCAGGGTGTTGGTCTGACCAGTGGTTTAGGGATAAAGAGGATGTCCCACATTATTTCCATGACACACATGCAACAATGATGATTAGGAAATTTTATGCAAAACTGGTCATGCATGCACCCATGTGGACACTCAAGCATCAAGTTTTTATGGTCATGTGACACTAGGGCTCAAGATTCATTTTTCCTATTTAAGTCGACCCAGTGTTTCCAAAATATGTTCTTTTATCAATTCATGCATTCATTCGAGTCCATTTTGGGCGTTCGGGAAAATTTTCATAGCATTCACCCTTCAGGTGTACACACATTTTTTTTCAAAAACTGGTTATGATTAGTGAAATTTTTTTCAAAGAAAAGCTAGAAGTTATCTCTTTTCAAAAGCATGCTGGCTTTTCAGTCAAAAGATATATTTTTTGTTTGTTTTTTTTTCCTCTCTTTTTTTTAACAGCTTGTAACTTGGACACGGTTGATGCCCGAGATCACATCTTTTTTTCGAAAAAGGCGTGCGAACGAAAGTGCACAAGACCTACACATTTTTTTTGAGGTATTTTGCTACCTAAACATGTGTATATTTTTGTGAGGTATTTTTGCTATATACATGCATATCCAAGGTATCTTGCTACCTTAACATACATATATATATTTTGTGAGGTATTTTTGCTATATACATGCATATCTAAGGTATTTTCACTACCTAAACATATATATATATATATATATATATATATATATATATATATATATATATATATATATATATTTTGTGAGATATCTTTTTGCTATATACATGCATATCTAAGGTATTTTCACTACCTAAACACGCATACATATATTTTGTGAGGTATGACTACCTTACGAGCTTGTGCTTGTTTTATTTAAATTCCTAGGATCATGAACAATTAGGTGTGTCCTACTATGACTGGAGAAACAAAGGTGATCAAATAACAAGCAGAAATTTAAAAGGTAATAGGTTGCCTCCTAGTAGCGCTTCTTTAATGTCTTGAGCTGGACGCATGATGACTTGTCGGTCACGGACCTAGTACTTTTGCTTAACTTTGGCTTTGGACTTGGTCACCTGCTGGTCGGCCATGTGTCGTAGGCAACACACTAACCTTTTTGTGGATGAGCTGAGGGGCTTTGGAGGTGGCGACGGTGCGTTTGTTGCCCGCTGCTGACCATCCCCAGGCTACTGTGGTGTCTCGTCCTGCGCCTGCCTGGGGGCGCAATACTTCTTGATGAAAGCTCGATTACTAGGGGGCCTGACGACCTTGTTGGGGGCGACAGACACTCTGTAGAACTGACAGAGGCCTGTAATCAGAGCTGGAAACCCCAAGACCCTGTTGGACTTCTCCGGGTCCATTGGGTATCTTGCGGGCGCGATCCCTGCAAACAATAGATGACATCAGAAATCAGTTGAGAGAAGTGCATACTTATCTATGGCGTGACCTTGCTAGGGGGGACGGGCACCCTGTAGGACTGACAGAGGCCCGTAACCTGAGCTGGAAACCCAAGGGCCCTGTTGGACTTCTCCAGGTCCACTGGGTGTCTTGTGGGCGCGACCCCAACTGATACTTCCGTAGGGGGAGATCGACATTGTGGTCGCTGGGCAGAATGTTGCTAAGTGGCAACGTCATCTATATCTGTGTAAGAGTGGTCATGTTGGTGCACATGATCCGCACTCGTCTCTTTATAACGGCATGGGTGAAATCTTGCCCCAGTATGCATAGTGGATGTACGATAGCCTCCTCCTCTAGTTGTGCTCGCACAGTTGGCCATCCTTTAGGATCAAGGGGTGGCCCAGGAACTGAAATGATAAAAGGAAACTACTGGCCTGCATAACCCGGATCGCAAGTCTCGGTTAAGCATTAAGGGCAGAGGACCTTAAATTCTCTTAAGGTGCGGATGTGGAGCCCACTGAAAATAAGGACACGTAGCCCTCTAAAGTCGGGGACGTGTCACCCTTTGAAGGCGAGGGCGTCCAGCCGTCTGAAAGCGAGGGTGTGCAGCCCACTAAAGGAGAAGGTGTGCAGCCCTCTGAAGGTGAGGACGTGCAACCCTCTAAAGGTGAGGACGTGTAGTCCTCTGAAGGTGATGGCGTGTAGCCCTCTGAAGGCGAGGACATGTAGTCCTCTGATGGCGACTACGTGTAGTCCTCTGAAAGCGAGGGCATGCAGCCCTCTAAAGGATAGGGTGTGCAGCCCTCTGAAGGCAAGGACGTGTAGCCCTCTAAAGGTGAGGACGTGCAGTCCTCTGAAGGTGAGGGCGTGTAGCCCTCTAAAGGCGAGGGCATGTAGCCCTCTGAAGGTGAGGACGCATAGTTCTCTGAGGGCGTGCATGTAGCCCTCTGAAGGTGAGGACGCGTAGCCCTCTGAAGGCGAGGGTGTGAATCCCTCTGATGGCGAGGACGTGTAGTCCTCTAATGGGGAGGACGTGTAGTCCTCTGATGGGGAGGACGTGTAGTCCTCGGAAGGTGAGGGTACTAGTACCCAAGGGTCCACCCTTTTGAGAAAGCAAGAGATTGACTCATTGAGAGGGCCGGACATCCCTAATTCCAAAAGATGGGACATTAGGTGTAGGAAATCTACACAGTTAACATGATTTTTAGGGATGCAGATGTATGCAACCTTTGAAATTTGGTAAATGTGGACTTCACATGAAACAATGCAATGCAACGGAAAGTTGTACAATGTTCATGACATTCTTTCCCTATTTTGTGATTTTGATTTTGATTTAATATTTTTGGAAAACACAGATTGACTATCCTTTTAAAAGAGGTGATAATTCATGCAACCTTATCCTATCTTTTAAAAGAGGTGATAATTCATGCAACCCTCAGAGTGTATGTTCTGTTTGATTTAGTCACTTGACCATTTTGGAGTGACGACAATGGAGCTTTTTGATGTTTAATCAATCCATTGAAATGCCAGGGTTTGTGCCCCCTTTTTTTTGTTTAAAAACATCGGCGGGTGAGAACTTTAGATCTGCCCCTAGGTTCGCTTGAGGCTCATGCACGGTGCCCCTCATTGCCCCAGTGTAGGGCTTTGAGGTACCAATTGTTATCTTTCGTCATGACCTTGTAGCAAGGGAGAATGAAAGAAGCGGTTGATTCTTGCAAAAAGAATTTTCCAAGGACGAGAAATAGTTGAAGGATTTTTTTCAGTTCATGGATTAAGTCAAATGACTCCTATTCTTGATAACTCACTTCTCTCTAAAAAAGACAAACTTTCCAGAATGATAAAATGAGGTCACATGAACGTCTATATTTTTACTTGAAAACACAGTCAATCAAATGCTTTTTTTTTTATTTTGAAACTTATTTTTGCTTTACTTGTTGTTTTATGGCACCCTCACCAAATGTGTAGCACGAGTAATTTCTGATTGAACGGTCTTGGAAGTCCAAACTCAGGAGTGCAGGTTGCTTGAGCAAACAGACCAATGGCTTGCACCCACATTCCGGTGAAAATTGAATAAGCAAGGATGAGGGACAAAGATATCAAATTTATCCATTTATTTAGCATTGTAACTGTGGTTTACAATAATGGTATAAACTTGAAAATCTTGATGAGTCATTAGAGACATCTAACAACAGCTTTCAAAATTGCCCCATGTGTGGCATCTCTTGTCAATGTCAGGACTTACATGCGATTCTACTCAAATTTCAGTCAGCCCGCATCAATTAGACCTTGCACCTTACGCTTCAAGGTCATACAGTGCTCAATGGAATGCCCCGGGGCTCCTCCATGATATGCACATGTTGCGTTCGAGTCGTATCCTCAGAAAAATGGAGGTTGATGAACCTTGGCTGGGGTTATGGCTACCATTGAATTATCAAGTAGATATGGGAGCAAGTCAGCATAGAACACCAGAATGGGGGTGAATTCTACAGGCTTTTTTGTTGCAAAACTAATTTATTGGTTGGTGTTTTGGTTTGTGCTAAAGGTGGTGTTATGCATTGGTTGGGTGGTAGGTGGATTTTGTGGTTGATTCATGGATGGCCTTTGTGGATAACTGGGTGGTGGGTAAGGAGAAGGGTTGTTATTGGCTGAGTAACGACATTGTTGGGCTGGTGGGAAGTTTGGCCATGTAGGAATGGCAGTCGCAGCATGGGTTTCTCCTTCATTCTCACCCTCTTCATTTGCCCCACTTTTCTCAGTCGTCCAAGCAGGATGATTAAATTTGCCTCTTTTCAGACCCACTTCGATCCTTTCGCTGGCGAAGACCAAATCTGTAAAACTTGAAGGTGTGTAACCCACCATTTTTCATAGTAGAACACCGGTAGCGTGTCTACTATCATTGTGATAATCTCTTTCTCTATTATTGGGGGTGCTACTTGAGCTGCCAGATCCCTCCACCTTTGGGCATATTCCTTGAAGGATTCATGCTCTTTTTTGCACATGTTCTATAGTTGCATCCTATCCGAAGCCATAAAGAATTGTACTGATACTGCTTAACGAAGATAACCATTACGTACCTCCAAGAATGGACTCGGGAAGGTTCCAAGTTAGCGTACCAGGTAACAGCTACCCCAGTAAGACTTTCTTGGAAGAAATGTATCAGTAGTTCCTCATCTTTTGCGTATGCCCCCATCTTCCGACAATACATCTTTAGATGGTTCTTGGGGCAAGTAGTCCCCTTGTACTTGTCAAATTCCAGCACCTTGAACTTGGGAGGGGTGATGATATTGGGTACTAGGAACAACTCTTCTAGGTTAGCAAAGGCATAATCTTCACCTCCTTCAATGGCCTTGAGCCTTTCCTCTAGATGATCCAACTTTCCCATTTCTGCCATAGCATGATTGTTTTTACTTGTTGTGGAATGCAAGAGGTGTAGTTGTGGGTGATACTGAGGGCCCTCCAAAGTGTTTTGCAGGGGTATACCACCAACTGATTGCCCTTCAGTGGAATATCTGAGGCAAGGCTCGAAGTCGGCTAGATTGTGGTGGGGAATTTCATGTGTCTCCCCCACGGTTTAAGAGACATGTGCATGATCGGTTTGGGGTTGTTGGCTCTCAATGGGTATAGGAGTGGAGTTATTGACATTCTCATTGGGAGTGTACGCCACATTGGGTGGCGTATAGTTGGGAGGCAAGCCATATGGCGGGAAGGCGTGCTCGTTTTGAATTTGCACATCATGGGGTCGTCCGTACTTCCATAATCTTTGCCCACCATATCTGAGGTTGGATGATTCATTTGGTTGAGATCAGATAGGGGCATCGGGTTCACCTTAGCAACAGCCCTGGTAGCGGCAATTGCAAATGCATTGGCTTCCATTATCTTCTTCATGCTCATCATGGCCTCCATCATTGTGGCCATTTGCTCTTTCATGGCCTCCATGTCGGCCTTCATCTGCTCTTGCACCTCCTCTACTTCACTCATTACTCTAGCTCTAGCACGAGTTCGGTAAGGGTGCCGTAAAGTGTGTTCTTTTCTTTTTGATAACAATGATTAAGTTCGTTTTTTTTTTCAAGGAAAGAATGCAATGAGCAATGCAACCAATGAAAAGCATGGATGTATGCGGATGATTCACGGTTGAAGTATTGCAAATTTTTATGCAGGATATGGGGTTAAATCAATTTAGATTTTCAACATGGTCCATGACATCTTTGTCAAGGTGAAACTGGAAGTAACAAGGACATCAACAGTCCTAAATGTGTTTCGCAGTAGATGAAGCAGCGATGTAACTCGATCCATCTTTTGCCCTAATTTTTTGCAAGATGGTTACTTCCTTACTTCAACTTGACTTGATGAACATTTTCGTAAAAGCATGAGCTTGGTTCAACCCTAAAATCCAAGGAATGGCAATTCTGATTGCCAATACTTCAACAATATTCCATAGAGATGAAAGACTCGGGAATACGTATGTTATGCATGGAAAATGTAATTATGAAATTGAATGCCCGAAGAGACATCATTTAACCACGCATTAGGTACCATGCTCAATCATTTTGTTTTGTTGTTTTTTTTTTTTATTTTTGGAAATGGGTTTATGATCCCAACGTGGTTGGCTCATGGCACCTAACACATGCAACTAAGAATGCATCATGAATTTTCATACTTCCCTTTTTTTTGTTTTCATTTTGCAGAGGAGAATGCAAGAATCATGCATGAGCAAACATGAAAACAAAAGGTATGCAGTTCGTAGAACAAAAAGTATGTTGAACGCGTATGCATGATGATGCAATGACTCATGCAAAATGTGATGCTGGAATATGATAACGGACAAATGTAGGAACGATACGTCCATTATGATACCATGAAGAATTGCTTATGCGATGCATGATATGAATGCATTTACGGACATGAGAGCCCGGAAAATCATCTCTTCTTACTTGCACATTCGGGGGCGCAGTGTCCCATGTGTGTAGTTAAGAAGGTGATATGGACCTTCCGGCTTCCCGTGGCAAAAGACGTGACCAACATACAATGCATGCGTGACGACATGATGCGGACGCAAAAAAGCGCAACACGGGGATGTACATAGTATGGCAATATCCACAAATAATCATATAGCAAAGGCGTACATGACATTTAGGTTATATGCATGGCAGTGTTTAAAAGGCACCCAGCATGTTTGCTTCGTGCCCCTATTTTAGGGACCTACACGAGAGGAAACTAAAAGGACTTTTAGTGATAATTCCCAAGGTGGTCATATCTCTCTTGATGGTCTCTAGAGGTATCATCCCCTTCGAAGAACATATTGCGACAGTAGGGACTACTAGCAACAATATGTTATCAAAGAGAAAAACTCTAGATGAGGGTTCACTGTTATCAAGCAAGTCGGAGACCTAGCATGACCACAGATTCACCTCCACTCCTTATGTTCCCATGGACCCGGGTATAGGGCCCCTTTTCAACTCACCGTGTGTGCAAATAGTGTTGGTGTTTGTGTGCATCAAATGAATAAATATTTACCTCATGCATACATTTTAAAACACACTAAAAGCATCAAAAGAGTTTATATATACAAGAACATAAGAAAAAAAGACAAAGAAAAAGAACGAAAGGGAAGTCATAGTAAGGAAAGCACACTGATTGATTGGCCTAACTCTCTAACAATAGTCCCCAATGGAGTCGCCAACTGTCGCAACCTAACCTTCGACGGGAGGGCGACGCGGGGCTCGCGGGTGCGTTTTCCATGGGAGGAAAATGCGCGGAGTCGCCACCAACGTTTATTCGAGGAAAATGTCGGAAAAACCGGAAAGTTTGTGGTCTACGAACTTTAAGTGTGAAAGGTTCGGGAGTTGTATTTACGCATAGGGAAGGTATTAGCACCCCACGCGTCTGTCACAAAGGACGGCAGCCTTTAATCGAGTGTGCAAAGATGTCTTCAAATTGTTTTATTTTCCCTTTTTTACGTTTTTATGTCTTTTTATGCCTTTTTGTATTTTTTATCTTTTTGTGGTCGACAAGGGTGTTTCCCTTGCTCCTACGTATTCCTCAATTGTGATAAGGAAATTATACCTACATAGTTCTTTTAAAAGGGGCGAATCAAGTGATTCTTTTTACTTGGAAGGGGGTCATTTAAGGCGTTGGACCTTAAAATGATCCATTTTACTTGGTGAGAAAGCTAAGGCGTTGGATCTCTAACCATCTCACGAGGTTAACAAAAGCAGGGCTTTTGCTCCTACGTATCCTCCATCGAAGAGGAAATCAGACTTACGTAATTCTCGCAAAAGCGGTAAAGTTACATGTTGATTTTATGCTTTTGAATGGTCCATGTTAACCGATAAAAGCAAAGAGGATCGTTTAAGGCGTTGGACCTTAAAACGGTTTTTAGTGATTTTTTGCGGACAAAGCTTGATTTGTGAGTTAATTTTAGTCTTAGTTTCACTTTGGTTATTAGTCAATTGATCCAAGGAAACTTCCAAAGAAAAACATCCGATTGATTTTTTTAATTATTTTATTCAAAGATATCTTGATTATTTTATTATTATTTTTCAAGATATTTTGATTATTTTATTATTATTTTGCTTTTTTTGGTTTAATCGAGATTACAGCGCGAATGATCGGATAGATTTTGTTTTAACAATGACTAAACGAGATTACAACGCAAATGATCGATTGAAATTCATTTTATCATTTATTAGGTGAGAAAACGGCTTAAATAAACAGTTAAAGCACGTTAAAAACGGAAGAAAAGAAAACTGAAAGTAAGCGAAATTAAGATGAAAGCTGAAAAACAAGAAATGAATTGAAAGTCTCGGATTCGAAAACTTACTCGTTGAAGAACGAAGAACGGATGAAGAACGGTGAAGAACGATGGAAAACCTTCACGGATTTGCTTATGGAAACGTCTCAGAAGCGTTACGAAAGCACCTCGACTTGGATTTTCTTCACGGAAATAATTTTTTTCACAAAATAGTCGAAATGCATAGCTAAGGGGTGATGAGTATTTTTTGAAACAGCCCCCCTCCCCTATTTATAGGGAAAAAGAGAGGTGCTTGCCGCCCAGAGACTTAATGAAGAAGATTTCTAAGTGCACCCAAATTACTAAGTTCACCCCCATTTTCGTATTTTACGGAAAAGTTATGGAATCCTTACGGAAGTGTTTCGGATTTGATTTTCATATTTTTTTCTCTTCCCATTCATCAATGTTAAGTGAAATATGCTTACCCAAGGTTTTCAGAAATTTTACGGAAGCCACGGAAGCCCCAGAAACCAATTTTCAAAAATGTGGAGGAGCTTGCCGCCCAGTTGCTTCCTCCTTAAGCAACCCAACTTCCAAAATGTTCCGGAAGGGCCTAGACTCAAATTTCTATTTACACCCCTATCTTGATAAGTTCACCCCCCTCCCATTTTTGTGTTTTTGGCTATTTTCTTTCCGAAATCTCACGAAACTTTACAGATTCCGTAACGACATCCATTTTCTTTCCGGAATGTTGCGAAACTTTACAGATTATGCAACAATGCTCTTTTTGACTTCCAGAATGTTGTGGAACTTTACGGATTGCACAACAATGTTTCTTTTTTACTTCCGGAATGTTGCGGAACTTTACGGATTACCTAACGATGGGGGTTAAGTACCTCGAGGAGGTCAAGCGAAGGTTGCATGCCACCAAACAATGGTCCCCGAACGAAATTAGGGTTTGACAACATGGATGTGGGCTCCTTCATTTCTGGACAGATTTCTCAGATGGCCCAGTCCAACTCCTCGAGGCTCAGATTTCTAGCTCTTACCGCAGCACAGTTGTTCGTGGCCGACAAGTGTACCAGATCACACAAGTAGTATAGAACGGTAAGAATTGAGTATCGAACTCTTGGGGAACTTGTGTTATCTAGCAAGCTATTTCTGTAAATAGGTGTCTGGTATGAAGGATGATTTGTAATTATGAACAGGTATGTAAACTATCTATGCAAAAAGAAAGAAAATCACGCAAGAGAAATGTTGTGTAAAAACAAGTAGAGAACGCGTTGGTCTTCCTAATAGGTTGCTGATGCTAAAAGGATGTTCTCTATCTAACAATGCTCATGTATTCCTATGTTGTCTCCTGGACTGCGAGACCCCGATTCCTCATGATAGCCTAGCCTAATCTTGATCAAGCCTCATCTGCAGATTCCTCTTGTAAGACTAAACTCAACCAGGACCACATTAAGACACATATACACAACTAAGTTCTTGTACCCCGATTCCTCATGATAGTACAACAACTTAGCCCCATGCTATCAAGGACCTTAGAATCATACCAGTTTCCACTGTTGAATGACCCTAACAAAGCATGCATCTATGTGATCAAGGTAAAGGCATACTGGAATGAAAAGCAGATAGCACAGAGAACACACAAAACATCATTACATAGATTACATTAGGTACCTACAGGGAAGATCCAACAGAGGATTTAGCTTTCCATAGTCCAGAAACCTCCTTTGCAACACAGAGAAGAACAAGATGAAAGATTGCAAAAATACAAGTGGTGAGGATGTCTCCTTCACCTCTAGGATCTCACAATCACTCACAAAATCATCTCAAGCTCTCAAAACGACTTCTGCTTCGAACTCTCATCTCTACAGATCTTTACATAGCAAAATCTCTTAGAACTCTCTAGAACTTGGACCTTTCTCTCTCTAGAACTTCCTAAACATGCAAAAGCTTCAATCCATGGCCAGACTCTCGTGCATGCAAAGGCTTCTTCAAGAAAAATGCCAAACTCCCCCAAAAAGTTTGATTTCAAGCTTAAATAGGTGGGTTGGTCCGTGCTCGCGGGCTTAGCGCAAATCTGAATCGCTTATCGCGCATAAGTGGATTGTGGCTTAGCGTGCTTCTTTCGCTTAGCGGATGAGTTGAAGCAGTGTGCTTGATGACCTAGAGTGGTGCGTTCAGCGAACCTAACAGCTCATCTTCTTCTGGATTCTTCGTCGCGCTTAGCCACTGAGTGTCGCGCTTAGCGAATGCTCGCTAAGCCAGCAGATTGGCTTAGCGAGAAGGTGAAAACAACACTTTTGCCAATTTGCCTAATTAACCTGAAATTGAGAGAAATTGATTATTAAACACACAAAACAAAAGTATAAATTATATATTACCTATATTTAACAAAAAGTACTTATAATATTACAAAGAAACTATAAATTGGAGAAGTTTGATACAATATACACAAGTTTTATACACAAAAGTTAGTCGTTTTCACCGACTAACAACTCCCCCAAATTTACAGTTTTGCTTGTCCTCAAGCAAAAGAGAACAAATCACTTGTCCTCAAGTGGTAAAACATGCAGTGTTTATGTACTAAGGTGTATGCATCAAAATTTATTGATTGTGTGATGAGAAAGATGAAGAAATGTCTACTTATCACTTGTTTTCATAGAATATGCAGCTAGACAAATAGGAGAACAAAATGTGAACTATATAGTTAGATGAAGTTAATCATAAGGCAGATATCAAGGAAAGTAGTTCAAACCACAATCTCACGGCTACTGTTTCATTCAAGCATAAGTGTTTAACCTATTCATTGATAACAACTAACAGGAGGTCCAATCTTTGCATTTCATCTCATGCCATCAAGTCAGAAATGTATAAATAGAATCAGAAAGACTTTCTCAGGCTTGTAGTGAGGCTTGGCTATTGGTTGTTCTAGGATTCAAATGCTTAAATTCTAAGAGAGCATAAATCCTTGACTTATCCCAATGGTCTTGTATTATACCAGTAGCCTTCTCACTATTTTTTTCTTCTCAAGTTGCTTTTGACCTTATTGAAACAACACACTTATTCTTTTCTTTCTCTTTTTTTTAACATACAACTTATTTGTTGTGTGAGCTGATGCTTAACCTTTTTCTTTTCATTCTAATTGACTTTCCTCCCCCAAATTTAGAGTAAATTTGTCTTGAACCATATGCTCTCCTAAAATATAAACATGGTATCACGAGATAATCATTTAAGTTTAGGGTTCAATTTTTTTTTACAATATCATTCAACTCAAAAAGGGAGCAAAGGATGCAATTATCATTTAAGGTAAGTTGTTTGGTCAAAAGAGCTTGTGTATGTACAATCATGTGTTGGATCAAGTGGCCTCAGAATAATTAAGAAGGGGGGTTGAATTAATTATTCCTAAACCTTTACTAATAAAAAAATTACTCTTCTAAGGCTTTTACTAAGTTGTTAAGAGAATAAGGAGTAGAAGAGAAACTTAACAGAAAGTAAAAGCGGAAATGCACAACGGAAATTAAAAGAGTATGGAAGAAGGAGACAAGCACACAAGAGTTTTTATACTGGTTCGGCAACAACCCGTGCCTACATCCAGTCCCCAAGTGACCTGCGGTCCTTGAGATTTCTTTCAACCTTGTAAAAATCCTTTTACAAGCAAAGATCCACAAGCGATGTACCCTCCCTTGTTCTCTTTGAAACCCTAGTGGATGTACCCTCCACTAGAACTGATCCACAAGAGATGCACCCTCTCTTGTTCTCAGTCAATCCCAAGTAGATGTACCCTATACTTGTACCACAAAGGATGTACCCTCCAATGTCTTAACACAAAGATCCCAGGCGGTTAAACCTTTGATACTTTGTGAATGGGGATACAAAAGAATTCTCAGGCGGTTATTCCTTTGAATACTTTTGTATAAGGGAAAAGGAAGAATCAAAAGAATTCTCAGACTGTGTCGTTTTGAATTCTTTGACAAGGGAGAAGGGAGACACAAAAGAATTCAGGCGGTTAGTCCTTCGTTATTTTGGAAAAGGGAGAAGAGAGACACAAAAAGAATTCAGGCGGTTAGTCCTTGGCGAATTCTTTTTGGCCAAGGGAGAAGAGATGAAAAGAATAAATAGCACAAGTTTTCAAGGTTCAGAAAACCAGAAAACTTTGGAAAGCTTTTGGCACAAAGAAGAAGAAGATGTTCAATGAGATTCAAGGCTTGTAAAGGATTGTATAAGATTGATTGGAAAAGTATATTGAAAAGCAAATCAAAGCCTTGCTTTTATAGACTCTTGATGTCTGGCCAAGAGGACCATTTAGAAGAGTTATAACTTTTAGAAAAACATAAAACCAATTTGAAAATGTCAAAAACCTTTTGAAGAGTTACATCTTTTGATTTATTCAGAAACAATCACTGGTAATCGATTACCAAATCAGTGTAATCGATTACACAAGGCTTTTATGTGAAAGGTTGTGACTCTTCACATTTGAATTTGAATTTCAATGTTCAAAGGCACTGGTAATCGATTACCAAAACATTATAATCGATTATAGCTTTTTGAAATTAATTGGAACGTTGCAAATTCAGTTTGAAAACTTTTTCAAATCCATTTTGCTACTGGTAATCGATTACAATAATTTGGTAATCGATTACCAGAGAGTAAAAACTCTTTGGTAAACATGTTTTGAGAAAAATCCATGTGCTACTCAGTTTTTGAAAAAACCTTTTCATACTTATCTTGATTAAGCTTTTTCTTGATTCTTGAATAGCCTTTTCTTGATTCTTGAATCTTGAGTCTTGAACCTTGATCCTTGATTCTTGAATTCAACTTTCCTCTTGAATCTTGAAGTTTCTTGATTCTATCTTGAACATCTTGAACTCATTCTTTGATTGACCTTTGAGCTTTTTGTCATCACCTTTGTCATCATCTTTTGTTATCATCAAAACATCTTTGAATCACTCTTGATTCACCATGAAGCTTTGCTTCTACAATCTCCCCCTTTTTGATGATGACAACTTCTGAAATCAAGAAACACACACACACACACTTTTTCCTTGTCGATCACTCACATAAATTATCCCCCTTTGTTTTTGAATTTATGCTTCTCTTAAGATTAAGTTGATTATTCGTGTCAGTTCTTGATTTAATCTCTATTTTTCTCCCCCTTTGGCATCAACAAAAAGCCAAAGTTTGTATCAAATTTGAAGTATTCAAATATAACTAAACATCCATACAACATTCATGGAAAAACTATCAACCAAATCATGAAGTAAGAACCATGAAGCAATAATCATGAATAGATTAACTATAAAATCCACATAGTCAAATAACATACTTAATATTTGTTCAAACATACCATGCAAATAAGGAAATAGTAAATTGTTCAAATACCATAATAATATAGCCAAAATACAAGCCTGAAAATCAAAGTACTAATAATATAGAAATCTAAGATGATGGTGGCGGCGGTGGTGGAAGATCGAAGCTTGAACGAATGTAAGACACATCTTCTTCAACCTTTGTGATTCTTGACTCCATTTCATTGAAGCGGATATCCACTTGTAATTCCAAAGTGTCAAACCTTTCACCAACAAAGGTTTGAAGACCATCAAACCTGTCCATTATCTTTGAAAGGAGAGATGAATCCTCTCCATCATGTCCTTCTTCACCAACATGTCGAGCACCTTTCTTCACCCAAGAGCCATCATGCTCCTTTTGATAACCAAAAGATGCTATGACTGAAGCGCCTATAAGGAAAGATCTCTTGATTGGAACATAAGGTTTAGAATCAAGAGGGATGTTGAAGTGTTGAAGGAAAAGGGTATCAAGATGAGGGTAAGGCAATGGAGCATTCAGTCGTAATGCCTTATGCATGTGATATCTAACAAGATGTGCCCAATCAATTTGTAAACCTTTATGAAAGGCCCACATGACAATGAGATCTTCTTCATAAACCTGAGCAAGGTTTGAAGATCTCGGAAGCAAGATGCGAACAATAAGGTAATGGAGGATGCGGCTTTCAAAAGCCAATGAACCGGCTAGAAGCCTTCCGGTCATATCCGCTTGGTTGGTACAAACCAACCGGCGGGCATCATGTACAGAGAAATCAAACTTCCAATCATCAATCAGTGCACCTTCAAATGGTACACCTTCGCTTGGCAATTGGGTTAAATCATAGAATAGGGATTGGTCAATGACAATCTTAATCCCATAAACTTCAGACATTAGGGTACCTTCATGGATTTCTAAATTAGAATAAAAAGCTTTGACTAGTTCATACTAAATAGGTAATTTCAGAGACATGAATGGAATAAGATTGGAGTTTTCAAATGCTTGAAAGCATTCAAAACTCTCATTTGAGAAGAAATCCATATCTATGAATTTTGGGTCTATAATGGAACGAGAGGAAAAGAGGTTTGTGTACCGTATACGTTGTTCCTCTGATGAAAACAATGATCTAGAGGGAATGGAGGAAGGAATTGGCGTTTCCTGTGACCCGGAATGCCGTTGACTCCGACTCGAAGTGCCCTTTCGCTTCTTCGAAGGTTCAGCCATTTGAAGGGATTTTTAGAGATTTAAATCGATTCAAATGAAAGAGAGTGGAAAAAGAAGAAGTTTGGGCATTGTGGGGAGTGATTTGAACATGAATTGAGAGAGATATGGCTGGAAGAAAATTTGGGGGCGAGGGTTTTCGAGAGAGAGAAAAGTTACAGGTTTCAGAATTTGAAATCTGAATATATAGGTGCAGGGATGCGTTGTAATCGATTACACAAATATGGTAATCGATTACCAGAGAGCAACATCGCCAAAAATAACTGGTTGTAATCGATTACACTATTATGGTAATCGATTACCAGTGGTTATTTTAGCCAGAAAACAAAAAACCAAAAGGCTTTCTAGGAGAAAAGAAATTTTGAGTGATTTATCAAAAACACTTTTTAAAGAAAAAATACTAAGAATACTTTATGAATAATTCTCAATCATGTAATTCACATATCATATCATGCAAAAACATTAAAACATGTAGATAATCAATTTTATCAAAAACAATCAAAACACAAGTATGAAGAATATTGATTTTATTTAAATATATGAATAAATATTTCATGCAAATAAGATGAAATCAATCAAGAACACATACTCATGATTTCAAACAATCAAAAACAAACAAATAAAGAATTGTTAGTCATCATACTCAAATTGTTTGAATAAAAATTTCAATTGAAGAGAAATTTTAATAAGAGAATGGTTTTGATATTACCTTTTTTCAAGATTAAAGTGTCTAGATCTTCAGAGATGAGGATCATACTTTTTCTCCTTGTTTTTCATTCTTGATATGTTCTCATCACTTTCATAATCTTTGGTTAGAAGATTAATCTCCTTTTCTGAACCATCGGATGAATCATTGTCATCCCATGCAATGTAGGCTTTCTTAGTTCTTCTTTCATCAAATCTTTTCTTTTCACTTTTCTCCGACCATTCTTCATTTGAAGGGCAATTGGCCTTGATGTGACCAATTTGGTTGCATTTGTAACACCTAAGGACTTGTGAATCATCTTGTGATTTTCTTCCATTATTGAAATTCTGACGCCTGTCAATTCTTCTTTTCTTGATGAATTTCTGAAATTTCTTAACAAAGAAAGAAAAATCTTCTTCATCATCTGAATCTTCTTCTTCGTTTTCTTCTTGTATTGATGATGAGGCTTTAAGAGCTATACTTCTCTTCTTTTTGTCATTTTCTTCATTCTGATTAAGGCGTTGAAGTTCCATCTCGTGTTCCTGCAATTTACCAAATAAAGTGGCAAGAGACATGGAAGAGAGGTCTTTACTTTCAGAAATAGCAATTACCTTGGGCTGCCATTCCCTACTTAAACATCTTAAAACTTTATTAATCAAGTCTTCATCAGGAAAGATTTTTCCTAGAGAAGCAAGGTGGTTTACTATATGTGTAAATCTTTTTTGCAAACTATGAATATTTTCATTAGGGTTCATCCTAAATAATTCATATTCATGAGTTAGGGTATTGATTCTAGACCTTTTTACATCTGTGGTTCCTTCATGGGTTAATTGGAGAGTATCCCACATCTCTTTGGCATTAGTATAATTTGATACTCTAAAGTACTTATCTATTCCTAGGGTTGAAGTGATGATGTTTTTGGCTTTGAGATCATATTGGATTCTTCTCCTATCTTCTTCTGTCCATTTATCTCTAGGTTTTTGGGTTGTAGTACTTGTTCTTACATCTACTATAGTGGGTATGTGTGGTCCTAATTCTATTGCTTCCCAAATATTTAGATCTATGGCTTCAATGAATATCTGCATACGGGTTTTCCAATAATGGTAACCCTTACCATTGAAAATAGGTGGTCTGTGAATGGAATTTCCTTCAAGAAAGAAGGGATTTGAATATGCCATGAATCTTGAAGTTGTTAGACTTTCTACAAGATACCTGCTCTGATACCACTTGTTGGATCAAGTGGCCTCAGAATAATTAAGAAGGGGGGGTTGAATTAATTATTCCTAAACCTTTACTAATTAAAAATTACTCTTCTAAGGCTTTTACTAAGTTGTTAAGAGAATAAGGAGTAGAAGAGAAACTTAACAGAAAGTAAAAGCGGAAATTAAATGCACAGCGGAAATTAAAAGAGTAGGGAAGAAGGAGACAAACACACAAGAGTTATTATACTGGTTAGGCAACAACCCGTGCCTACATCCTGTCCCCAAGCGACTTGCGGTCCTTGAGATTTCTTTCAACCTTGTAAAAATCCTTGTACAAGCAAAGATCCACAAGGGATGTACCCTCCCTTGTTCTCTTTGAAACCCTAGTGGATGTACCCTCCACTAGAACTGATCCACAAGAGATGCACCCTCTCTTGTTCTCAGTCAATCCCAAGTAGATGTACCCTCTACTTGTACCACAAAGGATGTACCCTCCAATGTGTTAAGACAAAGATCCCAGGCGGTTAAACCTTTGATACTTTGTGAATGGGGATACAAAAGAATTCTCAGGCGGTTAGTCCTTTGAATACTTTTGTATCAGGGAAAGGGAAGAATCAAAAGAATTCTCAGACTGTGTCGTTTTGAATTCTTTGACAAGGGAGAAGGGAGACACAAAAGAATTCAGGCGGTTAGTCCTTCGTTCTTTTGGAAAAGGGAGAAGAGAGACACAAAAGGAATTCAGGCGGTTAGTCCTTGGCGAATTCTTTTTGACAAAGGGAGAAGAGATGAAAAGAATGAATAGCACAAGTTTTCAAGGTTCAGAAAACCAGAAAACTTTGGAAAGCTTTTGGCACAAAGAAGAAGAAGTTCAAAGAGATTCAAGGCTTGTAAAGGATTGTATAAGATTGATTGGAAAAGTATATTGAAAAGCAAATCAAAGCCTTGCTTTTATAGACTCTTGATGTCTGGCCAAGAGGACCATTAAGAAGAGTTATAACTTTTAGAAAAACTTAAAACCAATTTGAAAATGTCAAAAACCTTTTGAAGAGTTACATCTTTTGATTTATTCAGAAACAATCACTGGTAATCGATTACCAAATCAGTGTAATCGATTACACAAGCCTTTTATGTGAAAGGATATGACTCTTCACATTTGAATTTGAATTTCAGCGTGCAAAGGCACTGGTAATCGATTACCAAAACATTGTAATCAATTACATCTTTTTGAATTTAATTGGAACGTTGTAAATTCAGTTTGCAAGCTTTTTCAAATCCATTTTGCTACTGGTAATCGATTACAATAATTTGGTAACCGATTACCAGAGAGTAAAAACTCTTTGGTAAACATGTTTTGAGAAAAATCCATGTGCTACTCAGTTTTTGAAAAAACCTTTTCATACTTATCTTGATTAAGCTTTTTCTTGATTCTTGAATAGCCTTTTCTTGATTCTTGAATCTTGAGTCTTGAACCTTGATCCTTGATTCTTGAATTCAACTTTTCTCTTGAATCTTGAAGTGTTCTTGATTCTATCTTGAACATCTTGAACTCATTCTTTGATTGACCTTTGAGCTTTTTGTCATCACCTTTGTCATCATCTTTTGTTATCATCTTTGTTATCATCAAAACATCTTTGAATTACTCTTGATTCACCATGAAGCTTTGCTTCTACATCGTGGCCTTCATCACGTCCTCATTTATACATTTTATTCTAAAATTCAGAGATTCATGCAAAGATCATCACTCACAACTAGTCGTTCACTCATAGTTTAAGGTTACACTCTCATCGGTTTTTGGTTCAAGCTTTTTCTTTCACAATCAGTTTGTCTATTGACTGACAATTCTACTATGAGTTCACATTCTTGTTCTTTCTTTGTCTAGCATACACACTTGCTCAAACTCATGAAAGGAAACACAACCTCCATCACAATCATGCATTCAATTCAAAAATGAACACATGCATCCCTTGTTCATAGAAAGATAAAGTGTTTCACTGTCATGTCATCAAAAATAAGTTAAACTGTTCAAAATGCTTCAGGATAAGCAACTACACTACTTGTGCACAAAACAAATAAAAAGTGAATAATGTACTAGCATCGTAATTATACTAATAAATCAAAAAGCACAAAAATAAATCAACAGGGATTTAAAAGTCCTGTGATTGGTCCTGGGTGTCCTGTGTCTGAACCTCCTCTTTTTCTGACAAATGAAGTACATGAGTAGCTATAGGAGAGGCATTCGGAGATTGGACTGGGGTGGTTTGATCCTCAGGTGTGGACGGGTCTACTGCCTGCTGCGGAGAAGTGGTATCTGCCACTGCTGCCGGAGGCGCTGGAGTGGCTTCAAGAGACTTTTTAGAGGTGGCTGCAACTTCCTGGGTTATAGCTACCCTCCTCTTCCTGATCAAGGGCTCATGAGTGGAAGACTTTGATGACTCATCCTCCGGCTGATGGGGTACCTGAGCGGCGGGATCTTCGTCTTCCCTGTGAAGAGGAGGCTGAGTCCCTGGCCAGGCTACCCATTCATTAAATTGCTCTACCATCGGGATAGAGTCTGGAGGCGCTACCAGCTGTAGACTTTGTAGTAAAATAATTTGCCCTTGATGTATGCTTTGAAGCATGGCTTCGAAACGTTGAAAATCTGCAGGAGGTAGGGTAGAAGGAGTTGTTGTTAGACGAGCTAGAGGAGGAGCTGCTGATGTAGAAGGAGTCTCAGCTGGTCTTGCCCTTGGTCTTCTGGCCCCCCTAATAATAATTGTTGGATCATCCGGGTTCCAACAATTTTTCCTTATGTAGGCCAGATTAATGACCGGGCTCAAACGTTTAAAGACCAAGTTGTCGAAAGCGACTCCTCTGGACCTACATAAAGTTGTGATAAGAGCAGGGAACCCGAGTCTAGAGGAGTTAGACTGGGCCATTGTTAAGAGATGAGAGCTTCGACATTCATGTCTAGCTGAGTAACTAAGCCAAATATTAACCTCGCTCTATCCACAGCCAAATCCAAGGTGTGGGAAGTCAAAGCCAGGTTGGAGTATGAGAGAACACTCCAAACCTGGGCAAGAGTGATTAGATCTTTTCTGAGGATCTTCCCAAGGTGACCTTCAGCATTTAAAATAAACCCTCGGCCAGGTATGCACCGAGAAACCTTAATTTCCCTGATGTCAGTAGGCATCCTGCAGTATCTTGAGTAATCGGGTAGAGATTCACCCTCAGCAAGCACCACAAGTGTTTCTAAAATGGCATTGAGGTTGTCTGCATCAATCCTTATCAAGTGGCCCCGTATTCTGACTTGTTTTGGTGAAGGCCCCTCAGGACTGTAGAGGTTGTCGTAGAACTCCTTCACCAATGCTAGGTCAATGCTACTATCAGCTAAATTGTTGAGGTGCTTATGGAAGTTATGCCTCTCCAATTCAGCCTTAAATTCATCCAGCTTTGTATGATATATTTCCACTTTCCTCCCAGCTAATATATGTCTTCCCAGGACATTATCAGTGTATCTGTCCAAGCCTCAAAAGAGTGGAATCTTCTTGCATCATATTGAGTGGTGGGCCTTGAACCAATGCTCTTTCTTTTTCTAGAAGCCATCTCTAGACAGAGGAACCAAACAATTAATCAGGACACAGTTATTCAAATTTTAAAAACTGAAAAAGACACTGGCCGCTTAGCGAGACATGGTCTTCTTAGCTGGCCTTTGTAAAAAAAATACCATTGCTTAGCAACATGTTGAGCCGCTTAGCAAAAGTTGCAGAATTTTTAGATTCTGTAGAATTGGCTTAGCGAAAAAGCGCCCACTAAGTTGAACATGTGCCGCAAGGATTTGCGCTAAGCTACTTGAAGTCTGCGCTTAGCGACACCAGACTGAGCAAAAATTTCACTAAGTGTTGGGAGCTTAGCGAGTGAAGCTCGCTTAGCTCAGCGCATGCCACAACCAATTGCGCTTGGCTCAGGAATGCTCGGCTTAGCGTGCGGCTATCACAAAAAAAAATGGTTAAGTCACCCGGGCTTAGTGATTCAGTCTCGCTTAGCCACAGGTAGTTCAGCAAGAGGATGAGTGTTCATCCTCAAAAGATGAACTCGCTTAGCACGGTAAGTGCACTTAGCGAGTTCTTCAGATAACGCTTATATACGATGAGTATTGATGAACTCTCTTAGCGTCACATGCTCGCTTAGCAAGTTCATTGCGTTTTCCAGAAAACACAGCTCATTTTCTCGCACTTTTCAAACCTCTAAAAGGCATATTAGACATGCAATGTGTGCGCCATACTCAATTCAGTTTACAAGCTTACATAGCCCTAATTTTAAACTAATTCTAACAAAACATAAAAACCCTAAAAATCTAAAGCTACAGTTAAAGTCTTCTACCCTAGAGTTAATACATGAAAAAGAGAAAAAGAATCAAAGGACTTACTTGGATGGTGTATGATTGATGCTTCAAAGTCAAAAATGCACAAAGAGAGTACAGATGCAAAATATGCAAATTTTTGGAAAGAGAGAATGCAAAGGCGAGGTTTCTGTAATCTGGCAAATGTGAGTGTAACTGCTGTTACACTCACTTAAGTAGTTTTTCGATACCTTTGCTTAGCGGACCATTGCGCTAAGCGAGCAAGAGAGACGTTTGGTTTCTCAACCAGGCTCGCTTAGCAAACACGTGCGCTTAGCCGACGTTTCAAATTCAAAAACAAATTTTTTTTAACAGAAACTCGTCTTAGCGCGAGAGTACGTCCCCTTAGTGAGACCTGTAGATTAGAAAAGTTGCAACTCTCGCCAAGCCTGGCCCTGGCCATCTTAGCTAAAATGATGCATCTTAAGTACAAAGGAGCACGCGCTTAGCTGAGAGGTACTCTCTTAGCGCTTATATTGCCACAAAGAATCTCTCTTAGCTACCATGACTGGCGCTTAGCATCATGGACCTCAATTAAAGCCGTAAGGAATTGCACTTGGCGACAATAGATCCCGCTTAGCCACGGATAAGCTGTCGCTTAGCGTTCAAGCTGAAGCTTAGCTGAATTCAACTCGAATTGATTTGGGCTTAGCTTAACCTTGGCAAGCTTAGTGGAAATAATCAACCTCAAGTACCAGGGTTGTGCGCTAAGCGCTTGAAACTCGTGGCTTAGCGCATGAAATATTATGCGCTTAGCAAGAAGCAGGCGCTTAGCGAAAAGACTAATTTTCAAAAATAAGTTTTAAACTTAGTCCTTTCCTAAGAAATTGAAACCCTTAAGTTTACCATTCAAAGGGAGGCTGATAGGCTCCAATATTCAGATTATATAGCAAGTTCCCAATGATCAAATGGACGAAAAACCAAAAATAACACAAATTGAAACTGGGTTGCCTCCCAGGGAGCGCTTCTTTAATGTCATTAGCTTGACGCTTTTACCTTGCTGGGCGATCTTACGTTTTGGTTCTCACCTTGAGAACCTCTTGACCTTCTCTCATTACCTGCAAGCAAACATTGTGTTCTGGAGCAGGCTTGTCTTCAACAAACAAGTAAAAAACAATTTTCTAATCTTCAAAACCTAACTCCAGCTTCCTCTTCCCCATGTCAACTATGCAGCTTGCGGTCAACATGAACGGCCTCCCCAAGATTACAGGGATGTCAGTATCTTCAGAGATATCCATAACCACAAAGTCTGTTGGGAAGATAAAATGCTTGACCTTGACCAATACATCTTCAATTACTCCATAGGGCCTGGTAATGGAGCAGTCAGCTAATTGTAGAGTCATTCGAGTGGGCATAATCTCCAACTCTCCCAATCTTTTGAACATGGAGAGTGGCATCAAATTAATGTTGGCTCCTAGATCAATTAGAGCCTTTCCCACATTGACTTCTCCTATTGAACAAGGAATAGTTACACTCCCAGGATCTTTATGCTTAGGTGGAAGAATCTTTTGGATCATAGCAGTACAACTTCCTTCCACTATGATGTTTTCCTGATGAATGTACTTGTGCTTCCTTGTCAACATATCTTTCAAAAATTTGGAGTAGAGTGGCATCTGCTGTAGAGCTTTGCCAAAGGGCATGGTTATTTCCAGTTTCCTGAAAATATCCAAAAATCTTGCCAAATGACGATCTTTTTCTTTCTTGGAAGGTACCACAGGATATGGTACTTCCACACCTTTGTCCACAGCCTTTCCACTTCTACTCTTTTCTGAAATCTTATTTTTTTTTCTTCTTTTTCATTTTTCTCATTTTCTATTTCTTTTTCTCCTTCTTTTTCTTTTTCTTGGTTCTCCATCTCTTTATTCTGAACCATTATTTTCTTCCCTTTTTCCTGATTCTCTTTACCCTTCACATCATTTTCCTTAACCTCAACACCTTTCTTTTCATCCATTTTCTCCTTGTACACCACACTCTCTTCATCCTCAGCTTTCACCAACCTTTTACTCCTAGTCATCACAGCCTTGCATTCCTCCTTAGGATTATTTTTCGTATTTGCTCCAAAACTGTTGGATGACTTGTCAGCTATCTGCTTGGCCAGTTGTCCCACCTGGACTTCAAGGTTCTTTAGTGCTGACTCAGTACTCTTATGATTTGACATCATTACCTGCATAAATTGAGTCAAGGTCTCTTCCAACTTAGTCGTCCTCTGAAAGATGTTAGGCCCTTGTTGAATTGGCCTGTTTGAGGATCCACCCTGGTCTTTATTGAACTGGTTGCCAGGGTGTGTCCTCCACTATCCTTGCTGATTATAAGGACCTTGCTAGAAGCCTGAAAATCCTCCTTGAGTATACCCTTGCCTCTGCTTATTCCCCATGAAATGAATTTCTTGAGTGTTTTCTTTAGTGAAGATGCATTGGCTTGTCTCATGAGCTTCACCACAAATGGTACAACCTGTGACTTGCAAAATAGAAGAATGTGTAAGTTGTCCAATCGACAGTTTAATTGGCAGCTTACCAAGTGTTTCTGTTAGGATTTCAAGTTGCTTAGATAGCAACTTGTTCTGTGCCAACAAAGCATCATGTGATGTTAGCTCCAACAGGCTCTTCTTTGTGGGTTGATGGGTTTTGTCCCTCATAATGGCATGATCATTGGCTGACATGTTCTCTATGAGCTCAGTTGCTTCTTCTGGTTTTTAACTTTATTTTTCCCCTAGTAGAAGCATCTAATAATTGCTTGGTTTGTGGTCTCAGCCCATCTACGAACATATTCAGTTGGATTGGCTCGGAGAATCCATGGGTGGGAGTTCTTCTCAGTAAGTCTCTGAATCTATCCAACGCCTCACTCAAGGATTCGTCAGGGAATTGATGAAATGAAGATATTGCTGCCTTCCCTTTAGCAGTCTTAGATTCTGGGAAATACTTCTTTAGAAACTTTTCCACAACTTCTTCCCAGGTTTTAAGACTGTTACCTTTGAATGAGTGGAGCCACCTCTTGGCCTCTCCTGCCAGTGTAAATGAGAAAAGGTTGAGTCTAATAGCTTCATCTGGTACACCGGCAATCTTAACAGTGTTGCAAATCTCAATAAATGTTGCCAAGTGTGCATAGGGATCTTCATTAGGTAATCCTTGAAATAAATTCCCTTGTATCAGATGGATCAAAGAATGTGGGTAGGTGATGTTATGCGCTTGCACTTCCGGACGTGCAATGCTAGTGAAAAATTATGGTACCGAGCTACTTGAATAGTCCTCAAGGGTAGTCCTTTGGTCGTGCTCATCTGCCATGGTAGCAGTTTCAGACAATTGATTAGTGGATTCCCTTGATGATGGTGAATCAGGTGATGATGAATCAGAAAAATGGATCTCTTCCTCAAAAATGGATGCAACTGTTCTGTCTTGCAACAATTTCCTTCTCCTCTCAGCCCTATTCCTTCTCAGTGTAGCTTCAATTTCTAAGTCCAAAGGAACTAAAGTTCCTGTGGGAGATCTATGCATAAACAGTACTAACAGAAGAACAGTTATCCAATTCAATAAAAGAAGATAAATATAAATTCAAGAACAAATATTCCCAGAAACAATCAAAGAATAACAAATAAAGAATAGACACCTAAAAATGAGCTAACTTCCCAAATAAAAAAAGTTCCCCGGTAACAGTGCCAAAAACTTGTTTGCAGTCAGCAAGTGTACCGGATCACACAAGTAGTATAAAACGGTAAGAATCGAGTATCGAACTCTCAGAGAACTTGTGTTATCTGGTAAGCTATTTCGGTAAATAGGTGTCTGGTATAAAGGATGATTTGTAATTATGAGCAGGTATGTAAACTATCTATGCAAAAATGAAAGAAAATCACGCAAGAGAAATGTTGTGTAAAAACAAGTAGAAAACGCATTGGTCTTCCTAATAGGTTCCTGATGCTAAAATCATGTTCTCTATCTAACAATGCTCAAGTATTCCTTTGTTGTCTCCTAGACTGCTAGACCCTAAATCCTCATGATAGCCTAGCCTAATCCTGATCAAGCCTCGTCCGGAGATTCCTCTTGTAAGACTAAACTCAGCTAGGACCGCATTAAGACACACATACACAACTAAGTTCTTGTACCCCGATTCCTCGTGATGGTACAACAACTTAGCCCCATGCTATCAAGGACCTTATAATCATACCAGTTTCCACTGTTGAATGACCCTAACATAGCATGCATCTACGTGATCAAGGTAAAGGCATACTAGAATGAAAAGCAGATAGCACAGAGAACACACAAAACATCATTACATAGATAGAAATATATTTACATCAGGTACCTACAGGGAAGATCCAATAGAGGATTTAGCTTTCCATAGTCCGGAAACCTCCTTTACAACACAGAGAAGAACAAGATGAAAGATTGCAAAAGTACAAGTGGTGAGGATGTCTCCTTCACCTCTAGGATCTCACAATCACTCACAAACTCATCTCAAGCTCTCAGAACAGCTTCCGCTTCAAAATTTTGTCTCTGCAGATCTTTATACTGCAAAATCTCTCAGAACTCTCTGGAACTTGGACCTTTCTCTCTCTAGAACTTCCTAAACATGCAAAAGCTTCAAGCCAAGGCCAGACTCTCGTGCATGCAAAGGCTTCTTCAAGAAAAATGCCAAACTCCCCCAAAAAATCTGATTTCAAGCTTAAATAGGTGGGTTGGTTCGTGCTCGCGCACTTAGCGCAAATCTGAATCGCTTAGCACGCATAAGTGGATTGTGGCTTAGTGCGCTTCTTTCGCTTAGCGGATGAGCTGAAGCGGTGCGCTTGATGTCCTGGAGCGGTGCGCTCAGCGAACCTGACAGCTCATCTTCTTCTGGATTCTTCCTCATGCTTAGCCACTGAGTGTCACGCTTAGCGAATGCTCGCTAAGCCAGCAGATTGGCTTAGCGAGAAGATGAAAACAACACTTTTGCTAATTTTCCTAATTAACCTGAAATTGAGAGAAATTGATTATTAAACACACAAAACAAAAGTATAAATTATCTATTACCTATATTTAACAAAAAGTACTTATAATATTACAAAACAACTATAAATTGGAGAAGTTTGATACAATATACACAAGTTTTATACACAAAAGTTAGTCATTTTCACCGACTAACAACTGTGCATAGCCTGAGGAGTCATCTCAGATTCTCTAACCTTTGAGTCACTCAGCCCAGCCATTAATTTGGCCTACATAAAGAAGAACTGCTGGAACTTGGATGAGCTTTTGGTCACATTCCCAGGGACCCGCAAGGCCAGGGCTAGAGGATTTGAAGGCCCATCTTCATCCGCTCCCCCTGCTTCTACTGCGCCAACTCCCTTACCACCATCAGTATCAGCTACTCTTGGCACCTCCGCTCAGATTTCAGACATTGTAGTGTCGATGCTGCAGAGCCTTCACCATGAATTATACCTTGTGATGCAGAGTATCCATGCTCTGGCTCAGCATCGGCCCATTATGCGCATGGAGGAGTTTTCAACTCAGGTGGCCTGGCCAGGAGTCCAGCCTTCTTCTTTTGGGGGAGGTAAGGCCTCCACAGCCCAGGAGCCTAAGCCGAAGCTAGAGGCCGCTGCTCAGAAGGCTAATCTAGAGGATATTCCAGAGGCCACCCCAGTTGCTCAGGAGGACATTGTAGAGGCTACTCCAGAGACTACTTCGTATGCATCACCAGTGACTACACCTATGCTGGAGCTCTCTAAGGAGGAGGACGATGCTACAGATATGGATTATGCAGTAGATTTGGCAACAGAATAGAGTTCCTGGGACCCATGGCAGGCTTCAGAGTAGGATACACTTTAGTTAGCCCAAGATACCCTTTCTTCTCCACATGATGACCCCTCTACAACACCACTGAACCCATGACAGGATTTGGATTTCATTTTCCTGCCTTTGAAACACTTTATTATTATTTTCTGCTTTTAGTACATTTTATGTTTTGGTTTATATTTCTGTTTCAGTTTTGAATTTCAATTTTTAGTTGTTAACTTAATTTGCATGTTTTAAAGCTTGTCGAACAGTTTACATTTTCATATTTATGCAGTGGTTGTTTGATTCAAAAATTCCATGTTTGTTGAATGGTTTGAAATGATCGATTGCATGAATTGAGTGAAGTGTAATGCGTAGATCATATGCTTTGAATAAGCATGCAGTGATTAGAAGAGAAAGAACATGGATTAGGATCATGACTGAAAATTTTAGTTAGTTTGACAGATTGATTGTGAAGGTAATCATTAGCCACAACCCTGTGAGCGTGTGATCTTTAAATGTGAGAGAACGACTATTGAGTAATGATTTTTGCATGAATCTCTGATTATGGAATGAATGCATGAGTTTGAAGATGATGAAGGCCATGATTGATTGAAACAACCACTTAGCCAAAAAGCATACCTTGTGAATGAATGATATATCCCTTGCACCCATGCTGAGCTGAAAATTTAATTGCTTGACTTGAACCTTGAGCTTGTGAAATTATATCTCCATCTACCTTGTCTTAGGTTGTAGGAGAGCATTGTGGTTCAAAGCAAATTTGTCCCAAATTTGGGGGAGTTTATTGGGTGACAGAAATTGTGGTAAGAAGATGATAGCACACACAATAAAATTAATAAGCAACAAGTAAAAAGCTGCTAAATTAAAAAAAAAAAAGAGGAAATCTCAAAAATAAAAGTTGAGTGTGCGAGGTTATCTAAGAAAAGTGAAGCTTAGTGCTAAAAGGCAAGTAATTGAAGCTGGAAATAAAAAGGAAAAGAGTTGATCTAAGGATGAATGCTCTCCTAGAACTTAAGCTTTTGCATCCTAGAAAAACCATGATTTGCTTGCAGTCCGGTCTCAATACAAGCCTAGAAAAGTCCTTTGGATTCAATTTGTGTTTATGACTGTATGGCATGAGATGAATTGCAAAGATTGAGATTGGTGTTGGTTGTTGGTTGAGAAATAGCCTTAAACACTTGTGCTTGAGTGAAACAGTGACTGTGAGGCATTGGTTGATGACCCTTCCTTGATATCTATCTTGCTTACTAGCTTATTTCAATTGTGTTGTTTAATAATCATGTTCATATCTTTGAAGAGCTGCATGTCATGTGAAAAGTTGTTGATTGAAACATTGTATGCCACTCATGTCATGTGAATGAATTCTTTGGAACAAACACCTTTGTGAATAACCACTATGATTTTATCACTTAAGGACAAGTGAATTGTTCTTTCTTTGCTTGAGGACAAGCAAAGCTATAAATTTGGGGGAGTTTGTTAGTCGTCATCTACGACTAACTTTTGTATAGAAAAGTTTTATAAAAATGTATATATTTTCCCCAAATTATGGTTCTTTTGTAGGATCGTAAATATTTTCTTGTTTAGTTTAAATTGTGCTCAGTAGATACTCTCCACATGGAATTAATGCAAATTTCACTTCAATTTCAGGTGCAGCAGCTGGTGTCTCACTAAGCCTGGCCCATGCGCTTAGCGAGTATCATCCGCTAAGCAATGCATCAGCCCGCTTAGCAAGTAAGAGGAACCTTGAAGGGAATCTACCACGCAAGCATGCGCTCAGCGCGTTATCAGCTCGCCCAGTGAGTCATTTGTCTCTTCTGGCGCTTAGCGCACCCGGCTCGCTAAGCCAAAGTTCACTTACTCGCGCTAAGCGTGAAAATGGCGCTAAGCGCACCTTCGAGGACAAAAAACCCTTTTTAAAGCTTGAAGTGGAAAATCAAAGGGAGAGGAGTGTAGAGCGTAGAGAGTGCGAAGAACAGAGAACAGAGGTGCAAAACAAAGCAAGGAAGCAACAACCTTAGCTTTTAAGAGGATCTTTGGTTTAGGAGTAATTTCTAGGTTTCTAGAGGTGGAGGAGACATCCCCACCACTGTGTAATCTGTTATTTTCTCTAATAACCCACTTCTCGCTTGTGAAAGGTGTTGCCTTGTGATGGAAGGCTAAACCCCTTTGTTGGGGAATTCTGTTGAGAACTTGATGTAAATTCTTATCCTATCTATTTAAAGTTGTTTTGTGTGTTCAATGTTTCTATCTGTGCTTAATTTCTGCATGCTTGTGGTTTGATCACCCATTTGTATGTAAAGTTATGAGCTTTAGCATTGGAAAATGTATTGCATCCTTAGAACTAGATAGAACGGGCTAGGTTATCGTATGTCTAGACACGGAGTGCGGTAATTTAGTTTTATTATGTTGTAATCGTAATGCAATCCGTTTAGGCTAAGTTCGACGAGACATCCGAGAGCGAGGTTTAAATAGGATTAGTCCATTCATGGTTTGGAGTTTTTTCCCTCAGCATAGAACACATGAACATCTTTGAATAGAGAAAAACCCTTAATTGCATCAAGTACCTCTGTAGGAGGACCCAACACTTTTAATTATCTGTTTTAACACCCACTTGCTCATATTTTCTGTAATTAGCAATTAGAATAGAAAACACCAGGATTTATTCATGATTATTGTTTCTTTATAGAAATTCCTGCTTATTGAATGACACTTCACTAAATAAAACAAGTTTCCTGAGTTCGATACTCGGTTTCTTACCGTTTATTATTACTTGCACAACTCGGTACACTTGCCGATAAGAATTCGCATTCACAGTAACAAGTGGAGTCGTCGGAACATTATCCCTGGTGGAGGAAATAGAGTGGTTAAAGAGTTTTAAGCATCTCTGAAGGGGGATGGCTTAGAATCTTTAATTATCCACTGTCAGTACATTGATGGTGCCCATGTTTCATACTTCATATGAGATGGAAATCGTATAAACTTTGTCAGTAAGTACTTGTAGTTACTCATGAGGAGGAATACTTGTACTTGGGGGTATGTCACTCGGTTTGGAACTCCCTTGAGACTCTGGCTGATCACCATGGGGGGGGAGTTGCCTGTGCACGATAGGGTGACCTCGACACTTACTGCCTAGTTTTCCTAAGTGAGAGTGTCGTGTGAACACGCTTAGGCTATTTCCTTGGGGATGGTACCACATTGCATTTGAGAGTTGAGGTCAAGTGCATGCATCATATTGAGCATGATTGATTGGAACTATGGACTAATAATGACTATTTGTTGAGTGTGTGTTGGACTAGCGAATGTTTGTGTAATCTTATGATATTTGTTAATGTTTTCTTACTAATTGTAGTTATTTGATTTTTGTATTAATCTCTTTTATAATAAACTCACCCCTCGCAATTTTTGTATTGTGTGGTCGGTACCTGTGATGATCATGAATCTTTGTTCATGGGAGCAGTGTGACAACAGTAGAGTACAAGAAGTGAGATTCTTTTGTGGAGCCGCTGAACCGACGTGATGACGTTGGGATTATTTTGGGAGAGTTGTGTTTTGTTAATCAACTTCTCCAAAGCTGGTTCCATAATTCTTTTTGTTGAATTGAAGATGTAAATTACAAATTTAATTATATGTATGAACAAATTTACTTTCCATTATGTGAATGATGTACACTGAGTTACTATTCCTATATATATATATATATATATATATATATATATATATATATATGTGTGTGTGTGTGTGTGTGTGTGTGTGTGTGTGTGTGTGTGTGTGTGTGTGTGTGTGTGTGTGTGTGTGTGTGTGTGTGTATGTATGTATGTATATATGTATTCACTTAAGTAATGGCACGTTGTTTGGTGAATGTATATCGAGAAAAAAATTACTTTCCTTTTTCATAAGCAAATTAATGGAGTTTTCATTTAAAAATTGAAATTTCTCGCGGTTTAGAGTAATGATATAGTAACGACGAGGCAGGTCGTTACGTTGGGAGCCGCCTAAACATCCACCCATGATGCATGATGATACATATATTATAGCAGATCCACCTATGTTGCCCGTTCACACAACAGCTATGCCACAACCACCTACACCTACAACTGTTGATTCAAACATGCCTCGACATGCAATGGTAGAATAAATTTACAATTCAACAAATATAATTTTTTTCTTACATTCTTCTAATATTTATTATTGACGTTGTTGTCAATGTCGTAGGCCGCTTGCCAAAAGATAGCAAAAAGCTTGGAACATATGATCAATATGAGGATGGTCACTGTTGGAACTGATGCATACACTCTGACTAAGCATTGTTTAAGATTAGCTAGGGGTGTCACCGAGCAAGGAAATGTTTATGTTTGCTTAAGACGAAGGAGGGATACACAGGACAGAGATGGTGGTGGACAGCGATGATGATAGTTAAGATTGACTGAGTACTGTAGGATATTTATATACAATATGATTGAACACTGTTTAATACTTTAATTATTTGATTGACTATGTATTTGACTGTGGTTAACATTTGCGTTTATTTTGTATTTGACTATTATGTTCGATCGAAAACATTGTGTTCATTATACAAATATGATTAGAAAGTGTTACATGCATTATCCATGTTGTCATAACTATGTAAGTTATTCAAACAATAACAAAATGTTCAATCTTCTCTTAAATCAACATGTTGTGTGATCAACCTCATGTAATTAGTATACTGGTACATTCAACTAATATAAGGAGTAGGCCACTGTTTTGCTTGATAATCACAATGTGTTGACCATAACAAAGTTGTTGACAACATGAGACAACCATTGCTTAGAAATACCTATTACAAAGACAAATACACATTCAAATGTTCATAACACATGTTATAAAAAAAATTAACAAACAGGATGGTCATTGCTATACCTGAACAAAATGATTGTCATGCACATGACCAATACATATAATTCAATGAACATAACTATCTCTCAGTAGTTGACTTCTAAGAGAGAAAAGTATCATGCTTTGTTGGAGAGAAAGAGAAACAAGGATGACGTTATACCTTGATGCAATCACATAACCCATATCAATAATATTCATCCACTTATCTGTGGTTACCTGCACGTAACAATTTTAATCAGTATTATTAAAAAAAACTATATTATCCATGAATACGTAACAAAAAAAACTTATATACCATGGATAATCCATCAACAAATAGTGACCACTTTAACTCCTCATATTTTTCTATGCCACCACGTGTTGGATCAAGTGGCCTCGGAATAATTAAGAAAGGGGGATTGAATTAATTATTAATCAACCTTTACTTATTAAAAATCTACCCTTTTTAGGCTTTTACTAAAATGTTAAGAAAGTAAAGAACAGAAATAGAAACTTAACCAAAAGTAAAAGCGATAATTAAAGTGCACAACGGAAATTAAAGAGTGTAGGTAAGAAGAAGACAAACACAAGAATTTTATACTGGTTCGGCAACAACCCATGCCTACATTCAGTCCCCAAGTGACCTGCGGTCCTTGAGATTTCTTTTCAACCTTGTAAAATCCTTTACAAGCAAAGATCCACAAGGGATGTACCATCCCTTGTTCTCTTTGAACAACCAAGTGGATGTACCCTCCACTTGAACTGATCCACAAGAGATGTACCCTCTCTTGTTCTCAGTCACAACAACCCAAGTAGATGTACCCTCTACTTGTACCACAAAGGATGTACCCTCCAATGTGTTAAGACAAAGTTCTCAGGCGGTTAGTCCTTCGAAACTTTGTGAAGGGGATACAAAAGATATCTCAAGCGGTTAGTCATTTGAAATCTTTTGTATAAGGGAAAGGGAAGAATGAAAAGAATTCTCAGACTGTGTCGTTTTGAATTCTTTGACAAGGGAGAAGGGAGACACAAAAGAATTCAGGCAGTTAGTCCTTTGTTCTTTTGGAAAAGGGAGAAGAGAGACACAAAAAGAATTTAGGCGGTTTGTCCTTGACGAATTCTTTTTGGCAAAGGGAGAAGAGAATAAAAGATATACCTGTGAATGCATTAGTTAGCCTGTTAATTCATTGGTGGGAAAAAGATGATCCCTTGAATTACCTGTAGTGTCATTAAATATTACCACTACTTTCTATGGGTATTTCTGGAATAAAATTTAAATTTATGATATTAATTAAAATTTAGTAACTTACCAACTTTTATTGGCTTTGATGAATTAGTTATTTATTTCTTATATAAAAGACCAAAGGGAGTAAAAGATTTAGAGAAGACTCGGAATCTGCTTGAGTGGGTAGCAGGAAAGGATTCAACAAGGACTGGTATCTGCTACACGTAAAAACTGGAGAATAGATAGCAAACATCTTCACAAAGGCACTTCATGGGACTAAGATCCAGTGCCCTAACAAGTAAGACATGATTCATGTGTGTGATCCAGCTTGACGTGGTGTCTTGAGAATCAATGTAAGTGGAGGGTAAAGTCCTTTGAACCATATAGTACTACCACTAGCCAAACTCACAGAATATAAATACAGAGATCACTCAAGCAGGGTACAGTTTCCCTTACAACTGGGCCACCGCTCTGTTTTCTTAGGATAGCATCTCTGAATGCCAAGCCCTTCTACCATTGTATTTAAGCTAAAGCCCTGTCCTTTCAACCTCTCTAACTATTTGTCCAAACTGTTGATACTGATACTCAATTGTAACTAACTGTCTATATTTACAAATTAACAAATCAAAATTGGTTTACCGTATGTTTGGATGGAGAAATTTAATAGGACAATTCAATTTTTTAAAGGATTTTAATTACTTTTCAATTAAATAAGATGTTTGGATAAAAATTTGAAAAGAAATTGAAATTTGAGTATTTTGATAAGGGATTTTAGTTTGAAGGAATTTAAATTGAAGCATTTGAAATTCTCAGAATTTAAAATTCTTTAGAATTTTAAATTTCCTCATCCAAACACACTTTTAATGTTTTCAGTGGTGTAAGAATTGGTATAACTACATCCCTCCTCTCTCTCTCTTGATCTATATATATTTCTAGCATTTATTAATTCCCAAAGAAGTTACATTTTTATATTTTGCTTGATTTTATTCCAAATTCCCATTATGAGCAGGTATGTGTTTTTTCCATGGTATGAAAATGAAAATTGCCGTGTGACCAACCATTTATTTCCACTTCTTTCTACAAAATTATCTCCCATTATTCAAACTTTGAAAATAATTCCCAAAAATAACCAAACATGCTTTTTAATTTACCAAGGAATAGCATTCCTAGTCAGAGTGTTTTTGGGAATGTAATTACTTAGGTTTTAATCATATACCTCAAAACAACCACCTAAATAAGAAATAGATAAAATAAAAACCAACGAGGATGCAATATTCAACTCATAATCAGGTAATCTTGAGGTAAAGATAAACTATTTTGGATGCTTAATCTTAAAATTACATAAGTGGAATAATTTAATGATCTTTTTTATAAACAAAGAATTTATTATGATAGAAGAGAAAAGTACAATCTATGACTAATTCAATAATTACAGAGAATTGACAACTATAATTTCTTCCAAGAGCATTTCTAAATAGTTAATTTGGTTTTCTTTTATACGGAAGAGTGAGAAGCTTTCTTTCTTCAACAAAAATATACGGTACACATACCTTTTTGAGTAGATATGGAGCACGTGCAGTTTCATTGCATATTCAGCTTTAGTATCAGTGTCCTTAAATTCCATATCAGCCAACACTTGTTCTGCATCATTGTCATATTCAACATCAAATTCTTCTCGCTTAAAACTGTATCCACTCAAATCTGTCATAGAAGGCCTATCTTCGCCTGATAATTTAGGTTTCTTCTCTCCAATGCTCCAATCTGCTCGAGACTCTACTAAACAAAATGCAACTTTCAACATGTTAATACATTGAACTTATATTCTTCAATTTCCCATCTGAGTAAGCAGATATAACACAAACTATTTCTTTGAAACTATGAAACATTTAAATATCGTATGACTTGAGCACCTGAATTATGCATGTAAAGATGTACGTGGGTTACTGTTAGCTGGCTCCATATTAAAAAGGCCATGTCAGAAAGCATAAGGGTGAGTAGATTCAGACCCTATTTGGTTAATATAATACCTGCCTCAAATTGTTAATAGAGTAATGTCGCCAATTACTGATATATGTTGGAATAACCACATGCATTTCATGTGTCACACATGGACTAGTTCCTACTATACTAGCCATGTAAATTGAATTATTCAATGTGGGTGTATCAGAATTAGAGAACTGAGTGAACAGAGAGAATAAGAGAAAACATTGAGAACAGAAAAGGGAAAAACTGATATTATTGATTCTGAAAAAGTTAGTTTTAATGCAGTTACAAAGGAGGTATTTATAAACCTCTAGACCTTGAAGCTAATCACAAACTAACTAACAACTAACTCAGAATTCTGTTAAACTAACAACTAACTAACAGAATTCTGTTAATGAAAGAAAAGTAGTTAGCTTATACTAACTGCCCTAACTGTCCTGCAATAACTGTTTGTAACCGTTATTTTTATACATTCATTCTAATACCCCTGCAAACTCAAGGAGAAGGTTTTTCTAAGTTGAAGGATCAGAGTAAAAAGCTTTTCTCTCATTTCTTGAATTCAAAATGGTACATATATATAGAGAGTACAAAAGAGAGAGAGAGAGAGGAGAGAGGCTATGACAGTGACAATGCACTGTTGCCTTCTGAAAAAGGCTACCAACTAAGTTACCAAACATGGCTAAACTACAAGGATATTCAACACTCCCCCTCAAGCTGGAGCATATAAATCATATGCACCAAGCTTGGTACATATAGTCTGAATTTTGGATCCTCTTAAGGACTTAGTCAAAATATCCGCTGGCTGATCATTAGAACCAATGAACTCAGTGACAATCTTCTTGGACAGAAGCTTCTCTCGAATGAAATGACAATCAATCTCTATATGCTTGGTCCTCTCATGGAAGACTGGGTTTGAGGCAATATGAAGAGCAGCCTGATTATCACAATACAATTTCATTTGCAACTCTTCATAAAACCTCAATTCTTGAAGAAATTGTTTGATCCACATGAGCTCACATGTAACCATAGCTATAGATCGATACTCAGCTTCTGCACTGGACCGAGCGACAACAGTTTGTTTCTTGCTTTTCCAAGAGATTAGATACACAATAACCTGATGTAGATCTCCTATCCATGGGACATCCAGCCCAATCAGCATCACAATATCCTGATAGTTGCGTACTACCCTTGTCTTCATACAACAACCCTTGTCCAGGAGCTTTCTTAACATACCTCAGAATACGCATGACAGCATTCCAATGGTCCAAATGAGGATTCTGCATAAATTGGCTAACCACTCCCACAACAAAGGAGATATCAGGTCTAGTGATGGTAAGGTAAATGAGTTTTCCCACAAGCCTCCTATATCTCTCGGGGTCAGGATAAGCTTCACTTTGATCTGCCATGAGCTTCAGATTTCAACAGGTCTTCTTCTAAAATATCAAGAGCATACCTCCTCTGAGAAATCACAATACCATCTCCTGATTGAGCCACTTCAATACCAAGGAAATACTTCAAAGATCCCAGATCTTTGGTCTGGAAATGACTGAATAAGTGCTCTTTCAGCTGGACAATCTTAGTAGTATCATTCCCTGTAATCACTATATCATCAACATAGACCATTAGATAGACACATTTTCCAGGAGATATATGATAGTAAAATACAGAGTGATCAGCTTCACTTCGTTTTAGTCCAAACATTTGAACAACATGACTAAATTTACCAAACCATGCTCGAGGAGATTGTTTCAACCCATAAAGAGATCGACGAAGCTTACACACAAGGTCATACTCTCCCTGAGCAACAAACCCAGGCGGTTGCTCCATATAAATATCCTCCTCAAGATCACCGTGGAGGAAGGCATTCTTAATATTAAGCTGAGGAAGGGGCCAGTGACGGATGGCCGCCATAGCAAGAAACAAACGAACGGTGGTGAGCTTGGCTACAGGAGAGAAAGTATCACAGTAATCAATGCCATATACCTGTGTGTAGCCCTTAGCTACCAAGCGAGCCTTAAGCCGATCAACCTTACCATTGGGTCCAACTTTAACAGTGTAGACCCATCTGCAACCCACGGTCATCTTACCAGGAGGGAGAGGAACGAGCTCCCAAGTACCATTATTTTCAAGAGCCTACATTTCATCAACCATAGCTTGTCTCCAGCCAGGATGATCAAGTGTCTCACGAACAGTGGAAGGAACAGTAAGGGAAGACAAGGAGAAAATAAAAGAACTATATGAAGGAGACAAACGGTGATAACTTAAGAAATTATAAATAGGATGAGGATTACGAGTAGAGCGAGTACCTTTCCTGATGGCAATGGGTCAATGTGAGTCAGAATGAGAAGGAGAAGTGAAAGACGAGGAAGGATCCATGAGTGGAGGACTGGTTGAAGAAGAACGAGGATCATGAGGAGAGGCTTCAGGTACTGGAGATCCAATCTGTCTTGTCCTGGGTAGATCGGTAACCAGAGGTGGAGAGACAACTTCAGGTGAATTTGGTGAGGGAGATGGGACAACACGGACATTATGGTCTGAGTTATCTAGAGGACAAGGAGAAGAGATAGGAAGAACCTCCTGGAGAGACGAAGAGTGGTCCACGGAGGATGAGAATAAGGGTGTGTCTTCAAAAAAGGTGACATCTGCAGACATATAGTACTGTCTCATGGTGGGAGAGTAGCATTTGTAATCTTTTTGAAGATGAGAATAACCCAAAAAGACACATTTGACTGACCTTGCAGAAAGTTTGTCTAAACCAGGAGACAAATCATGGACAAAGCAAGTACAACCAAACACTTTAAGAGAGACATGAAATAGTGGATCATGAGGAAAGACAATTGAGTGAGGGATTTGATTTTCAAGAGAAGAAGAGGGCATCCTATTGATTAGGAAACAAGCAGTAAGCACCGCATCTCCCCAATGATGTGTAGGAACATTCGAATTTAGCATTAGGGAACGTGCAGTTTCAAGAAGATGTCGATTCTTCCTTTCTGCTATACCATTTTGTTGTGGTGTGTGTGGACTGATGTATAATACCTTTGGAAGACAAAACAGAAGAAAGATCATGAGAGAAATACTCTTTAGCATTATCACTTCTAAAAATTTTGATTGTTTTTCCAAATTGATTCTCAATCTCATTGTAGAATGATACGAATATAAGCAAAAGTTCAGATCTGTCTTTCATTAAATAAACCCAAGTACATCTGGAGAATTCATCAATAAAGGTTACAAAATATCAAAAACCAAAAGATGTGACACGACTTGGTCCCCAAATATTAGAATGAATGGTAGAAAAAGCCGAGTCACATCTTTTTACAGTTTGAGGAAATGACGACCTGACATGTTTTCCTAGTTGACAAGACTCACAATCTAAGACTCAAAGATTCTTAAGACTAGGAACCATAATCTTCAATTTTGGTAAACTTGGGTGACCCAGACGATCATGCAAAAGTTTGGGTCTCGAGATAGCAAAACAAGACCCAGGTGGACTGGATTCCAAGTAATAAAGCCCTCGTGATTCATATCCTTCTCCAATCAGTCGCCCCGTCCCATGTTCCTGAATAACAAAAGAATTGACAGTAAAGGTTACTAAACAATTTAGCGAACAAGTTAATTGACTTAATGAGATTAGATTATAGGGACACTGGGGAAGAAATAGAACAGAATTTAATTTCAAAGAGGGAGACAGTGAATCTTGACCACTTCCTTGAGAAGCTACCTTGGAGCCATTAACTACAGTAACGAGGTGAGGAATTTTTGGAAGAGAAAAGGATGAGAAGGAGGACTTATTACCAGAAATATGATCAGAGGCACCTGAGTCGAGTATCCAAGGGCTGTGACCTTCAATAAATTGAGAGATACACGCTGTTGAAAAACATGGTACAGACGAGGGTTGTGCTTGATTGCTGGGCTTCTCGGATTTGAGCTTCAAATACTCCTGATACTCCTCATCAGAGAATCTGGACTCTGCTTTCTCTGATTTAGAAACCTGTGCGACCTTGTCAGGAAACCCATGTAATGAATAGCAACTCTCTTGGGTGTGACCTATCCTCTTGCAATAGGTGCAATGAGGACGTCCACCCCTTCCACCGCGACCTCCTCTACTATTGCGGCCGCTTCCTCTCCCTCGAGACGCAACCATGGCTGATGTCTCACACTCCATCAGTAGGATTCTCATCCTTCAATAAATGAGGCACGCGGAGAAGTCTAGTGATGAGGGAATCCATTGATGGAATCTGGTCCCCAGCAAGTACTTGATCACGCACATGATCAAAGTCTGAATGTAAGCTCCTCAAAATAAGAACCATGTAGAACTTGTCAAGCTTCCTATTCACTTCTTCCAATGAATCAGCTACAAGGAACTTTCTCAGTTCTTCCACGGCAGCCTGAGCCTTACCCACATGAGCGATCATGTCATGACTGATTTTCTTGAGGGCTGTAACTTTCATGGTTGCATCAAACAAGCTTTGGATATCATTGGCAAAGATTTCCAGGACTTTCTTCCAAAAAGAGCGACACGATTTAAATGATCGGAGGATCTCCAAGATATTCGGCTCAACTGATTGCCATAACATGGCACATAGTTGATAGTCAAGCTTCTCCCATTTAGGTCTTTTATCAACTGAAACAGAATCAGAGGTTTTCTCCAAGTGGTCATGGTGTCCTTGACCAAGGAACCACAACTCCACGGAAGTAGACCACGAAGGGTAGTTTTTCCAGTTCAGCTTTGCAATGGTGATAGTTGGGGTCCCGGAAAACAAAAAAACAGGTCCAGAGGAGGCCATTTAAGAGCCAAACAGCAAACCCTAACACACAAGAGAGGAAAACACACAAGAGCTGACCAAACGGCTTGCCGGAAGCGGGAGGTGAAGCCCGAAACAGACCCAGGAGGCGACGACGAAGCTGCCGGGACCGGAAGGGGCAGCTTCCGACGCCGGCACGGCGGCGGGTGAGCTGTACACGCCGGAAGTCGCGCGAGGAAGAAGCGGCGCGTGGAGGCATGTGCGGCGGTCTACGGCGGCGCGAGTTGCAGGGTTGGATTTCGCTTTTCGAGGCGATCTGAACCCTGGTCTCGTCGGAGAAAACCGCCGGAGATGACGGCGGCCGGCGGCGGCGGCAACCCACTCGGATTCCAAGTTGAAGGACCAGAATAAAAAGTTTTTCTCTCATTTCTTGAATTCAAAATGGTACATATATAGAGTACAAAAGAGAGAGAGAGAGAGAGGAGAGAGGCTATGACAGAGACAATGCACTATTGCCTTCTGAAAAAGGCTACCAAGTTACCAAGCATGGCTAAACTACAAGGATATTCAACATTCTACAAGAGAATGTTTCACATTGAGTTTGTCCCTTAGTATTTCAAATCTTGTTGAGGCAAGTGGCTTGGTTAAGACATCTGCCCATTGATCTAAGGCAGGAAGATGCACAACTGAGAGTTGTTTAGCCAAAACTTGTTCACTTACAAAAAAGACATCAATTTCCATATTCTTGGTTCTACTATGGAACACTGGATTGTGAGCTATGGACACTACACTTTGATTATCACAGTAAATCACAGGAGTTTGAAAAGAAACATGTAATTCTGTTAGAAGGGTTCGAATCCAGGTTAATTCAGTAGATGTTTGGGCCAAGCTTCGATATTCAGCTTCAGTGCTGAACCTTGCCGTGATTTCTGCTTCCTCGACCACCAGGATATCAAGTTTGAGCCTAGAAAGATAGCTGCTCCTGATGTGGAATGTCTGTCATCAATATCTGATGCCCAATCAGCATCACAGAAAGCATAGAGTGCCATAGGTTTTTGAAACAGAAGCAGGTTGAAGGAATAAACCATGAAATATAGTACCCTTGAGATATCTTAATATCCTTTTGACCACAGCCCAGTGAGAATCGAATGGATTAGCCATATACTAACAAATCTTATTAACAACATAACTAATCTCAGGTCTTGTAAGGGTAGCATAATGCAGGGCACCCACTACTAACATATAGAGAGTTGGATCATGAAATAGATCAGCTCCATGTTGGGACAATTTGCAGTTTGTAACCATAGGAGTAGAGATAGAGTGTGCCTCAGCCATTTGAGTTTTATGAAGTAGATACATACTTGCTTTGTGACAGCAAAATAGACCTGTTAGCGAGATACTTAATCTCCAGCCCCAAGAAATAGTCTAAGTGACCTAGCAGTTTGAGAGAAAAGGTTGTATTCAATTTCAAAGTTAACTGTTGAATGAGAGAGTTAGAACTTCCTGTGATGATGATATCAACTACATAAACTAGAATGTAGACAGTGTGCTGTTGATGTATATAAATAAACAAAGAGGGATCACACTTGCTTCCTACAAACCCAATCTGTATTAGTGTTGACCTTAACCTTTGAAACCACTGCCTTGAGCTTGCTTTAACCCATAGAGAGCCATGTTAAGTTTACAAACCAAGGATTTTCCTTCAACTTCAAAACCTGCAGGTTGAGTCATATAAACAGTCTCCTCAAGTGATCCATTTAGAAATGCATTGTTGACATCAAGCTGAAATAGGTCCCAGCCTTGTGAGAGAGCAAGAGTTAGAACTACTCTAATTGTAACTGGTTTTACCACAGGAGAAAATATTTCATGAAAGTCAAAGCCATGAACTTGATGAAATCCCTTAGCAACTAGTCTAGCTTTGTACGTATTGATTGAACCATCAGCATTTTCTTTTATTCTAAAGACCCACTTGAATCCAATAGCTTGTCTACCAGTTGGTAATGGAACTAAGTCCCAAGTTCTATTTCTCATTAGAACATTATACTCCTCCTACATAGCTGCAAACCATTCTGAACTTTTCAGGGCCTACTTTACACTTTTAGATTCAGAATGAGTGAGAAATAATGAAGGATGCAGCCTAGGATTGTGTATTCCAGATTAGCTTGCATAGGATGAGTGTTAATGGGAATTAGAGTTGATGCAGACACAGATTTACTATGAGAAGTATTTGATGATTAGGGATGAGTGGGAGAGGGTGAAGTTGGTATAGATTCACTAGATGACACTATATTGGATGATTGAGGATGAGGGGAAGTGGATTCAGATGAGGTTTGATTTAAGGCAGTAGCAAAGAAACCAAGAGGAACAGAGGGAGCTGAAAGGGAACTAGAGAAAGGTATTTGGGAAAGTGAAGGTGTAGAGGCTGAAACAGGAAGAGATAGGTCAAGATTGAGGTTGAAATAGGAAGTAATATTCTGTGTTGAACTAAAGGAAGAGGAAAACAGATCTAAATATGGAAACCTCAACTCATTAAACAAAACATCCTTAGAAATATAAATTCTACCAGTTGAAGACAGACATTTGTAGCCTTTATGTGAAGAGGAGTATCCCAAGAAAACACACTCTTGAGACCTGAAATCTAGTTTGTGAGTATGATAGGATTTCAACAGAGGAAAGCATGCACAGCCAAAAGTTTTAAGAAAGTGAAAATCGGGCTCTTTGTTAAAAAGAGTGACAAATGGAATAGCAAAGTTGAGTGATGCAGTGGGTAACCTATTAATCAAATAGACTGCAGTGACAAAAGCATAATCCCAAAACTGTAGAGGTAGAGTTTCATGATGAAGTAATGTGAGTCCTAGATCAACTATATGCCTATGTTTCCTTTCAACTGCACCATTTTGATGATGAGTGTGTGAGCAGATTAACCTATGCAAAATGCCATAGGAAGCTCATAAAGCAGAGAAGGGTCTATATTCACCACCCCAATCAGATTGAACACTTTTTATTTTAGTGTTAAGTTGAAGTTCAACTGATAACTTGAAAGTTTGAAAAACAGACAGTTTCAGCTTTGGTTTTAATAGGAAATATCCAAGTATATCGTGAAAAGGCATCAATAAATGATACATAATATTTGAAACCAGAGTAGGAGGTTAAATGAGAAGGCCCCCATAAATCTGTAAAGACAAGTTCTAAAGGAGAATAAACTGAAGTGGAAGCATGGGAAGACAGCCTATGAGATTTTCCCACACAACAAGAGGCACAAAAATCTGAAATCACTTTATTAGATGATGAAATGTTACACTGATCAAGAACAAGTTTTAGTACATGACTATTAGGGTGTCCTAACCTAAATAGACTCCATCTTCCAGATCCATCTCAATTGAATTCTTCCTTCTTTTCCCTAACGCCATCCTGAGAAAAACTTTGAATTAGCATCCCCTTTCAGCTGAATCCACCATGAGTTTGACGGGGGAATGACAGTGTACGCACTGGGTTCTACCTAGTTGCTCTCTGTTCAATTTTCTATTTTAACTAACTAACTAAAAGTTTGTTAACAAGGATATACCAAATAGATGTAGAATGAGAGAGAGAGAGAGAGGGGGGGGGGGGGAGAGAGAGAGAGGCGAGAGAGGGTAGAACGAGAGAAAGAGTATGCCTGAGAGGGAGTTTACGAAGGAGAGTTCATGTCAGTGTAAGAGGGAGTGGCCGAGGCAGGGGAAGAGGGCGCTTTCGAGGGAGAGGAAAGGAAAAAGAAGTCCAGGCTCATTATCCAGCTTATGATGGGCTCAATGGGGAGAAGTACATTGCAAGAGATAGGAGAAGAGACACTGCATATGGTGAAAGTAGGGGCCATACAGAGAGCGGGAGGGCATCTTATGAGGTGGATAACAGCCCTACTAGAACTGATGAAGGGTGGGTGGAAGTATCCCATAGGAGGAAGAAGAAAACAGCTGTAGTCAGAGGACCTTCTGTGCCTGATCAGAGTCATAGGCAACATAGGAGAGGTTCATGGAGAGATAAGGAGGATGTCACCTCCTTTTACTTCTCAAGATTCCCTGATGAGGTGAATGAGAAGGATTTATGGCAGATTTTCCAAAGGTGGGGTAAGGTGTGGGAGGTGTTCATTCATAAAGCTAAAAACAAGGCAGGCCATAGGTTCGGATTTGTCAGGTATAAGGAGATTCAAGATGTGCAGAAGTTGGAAAGACAGTTGGATAATAGCATTTTTCTTGGTGGGATCAAAATGTTTGTCAATCAACCAAAGTTTGCAAGGAATAACGTGAATAGGGGCCAACTGCATCGTACTCTCACACATGGAAAGGAGAATATGCAAGAGGTGGACAAAGGTGGTCAGAAAACACATGACACGGGCGGAAGACCTCGGTCCTATGTTGAGGTGGCTAGGGGGGTACTACCATCAGTGGATAATTTGTCTAACCGGAACGTGGCTGTCCAAGGTGACAACAGCCTCGTCCTGAAACCTGTCTTTTTGACTTCAACCAACGAACACAAAGAATGGGTTCAGAAGGCGTGGGTGGGCAGATTGAAGAATAGGGGTATGTTTGAAAGAGTGAAGGAGGAGCTCATATGGGTTTTAGACCCCGACATCAATCCTTGCTATTGGGTTGATGATTGGGTTATATTACCCAATCTCGAAGACGATAAGGCGATCCATTTAGTGAATGAGGAAAGGACGAAGGGTTCCACACCTCTACTGGACCTCCAGAAATGGTCCCCACATATACGTCCGACACACAGGCTGGCCTGGGTCCTGCTATGGGGCTTACCACCAACGGTATGGGAAGCAGTTTATATGGAGAAGGTCGTGGCGGAGCTTGGGGAGCTGATAGAGGTTGATGAAATGGTTGAGGAACGTCGGAGGATGGACGTGGCGAGAATCTTGATTAGGACGAAACTCAGGCCGGGCATTGCCATGACGGTCACAGCTGTCATTGATGGAGTGGACGTCGTTATCCACATCGTCGAAGACATGCATGGGTTTGGTACGAAGACGAAGCCCAAGCAATCACTCACGTGGTACCCACCATCACCCCTGTCGACCGAGCCAAACACCCCCATCACATACGTAGCTCGAACCCCAGGGGTTGATACCGAGGGAGCTTCGTCGAACGGCGGGTCACAAGGCTCCGACGGTGGGTTTTCCGGACGCTGGTGCCGTTCCCAGTCGTTCCTTGCGGGTCGGGTCAAACGGACCCAATCTACCCACGACTACCACATGGCGTGGTCCGATGCTGACAAATCCGACGTGGCCCAACCGCATGGCGACACCAAAGGAGTGGAGGACCAAAGCCCTAAGAATCACAGCAACGGTCATCTTCGTCAGGAAAGGAAAATTTTAAAAGCCCTGTCCCACAGTGGGGACTGCGTTGACATGCAAAAGGAAATTCTACCTTTGACCTTAAAGGGCGCAGAGGATGAGCAGATAGAAGAAGCTATTGCGGTGGCAGACTTTGATCAGAACCAAAAAGTTGCTGAGGAACAGAAAGAAGACACGGATGTGGCCTTGTCTGGCCCCACAGTGGGTATTATGGAGGGAGAAAAGCAACCTATAGCCCCTTTAGAGGAACAGCTAGCCTGTAGCAGAGGTCAAGTTAATAACCTGGGACTTTCAACCCCTTTACCCGCAGGTCTTTATCATTTTCAAAATGAAGTGGGGGATTTGGGCCATCAACCAACAGGCCCAACTAATTCTGGTACCAAAGTCTATGTTAGAAGAAAGGATTTTAAGGATTCCAAATCTGTGGCTCTTTCTGCTCTGCACCCCCCCAAAGTTTTAGACTCTCAGCCGCACGAGCCTAGTTCGAAAGCTGATGTAAAGGATCCAGGTACTAATATCTGCAAGCAGCTTTCCTTGGAAGATCAAATAGCTCTAGTCAGCGACATGGGCCTTAGTTATGGCCTGGAAGCCCAGATGATTAAGGAGATGATGCTTCACATGGAGCAGAGAGATAACTCTGTGGCAGTGCAGAAGGGTATTAAGAATCACCAATAATGATTATCCTATCATACAATATTAGAGGCTTGGGAAGGGGGATTAAATGGACAGCTATAAGGAGACTCAATTTTATTCATAAGACTGACCTTGTGTGTATCCAAGAAACAAAAAGGGAGCTCTTTGATAAATCTATTTGCCAGTCAATGTGGGGGGATTCCACTGTCTCTTGGGATAGTGTCCCCTCTATTCAAGCCGCTAGTGGTCTTCTATGCTTGTGGAATAATTCAGTTTTCCATGTGGAAAGGAGTATAAAAGGAAATAGATTCTTATGTTTAGAGGGAAAATGGAAGAGTGAAGACCAGAGACTTTTCATAGTCAATGTCTATGCCCCTTGTGATCTAGCTGGGAAGAGAAATCTGTGGGAGGAGTTACTTCAGCTGAAAGAGTCCAATCTTGATGGTGCTTGGTGTTTCCTTGGAGACTTTAATAGCATTAGGAACCAGGAGGAGCGTATTGGTGTATCTCATAGGACAGCAGAAAATTCTGATACTTCAGAATTTAATGCTTGGATTTCTGACATGGATCTTCATGAAATCAGAGGTTTTGGGGGCAAATTCACTTGGTTCAGGCCCAACGGATCTGTCAAGAGCAGACTTGATAGATTCCTTGTTTCAGACCATTGGTTACATCTTTGGCCTGACACCTCTCAGCATGTTCTCCATAGAGACTATTCAGATCATTGCCCTGTCATTCTGAAAACTCAGCTAATTGATTGGGGTCCTAAGCCTTTTAGGGTGGTGGATTCCTGGCTCAACCAAAAAGGGTATCAAAAGATGGTGAAGGAGGCTTGGACTAAGGACCAGCAGGGTGGATGGGGGGGTATAGCTCTTAAAAATAAGTTGAGAAATCTCAGAAACAGCATCAAGCAGTGGAGCTTAATTAATGCTGATGCTAATATTGCCAAAATCCAGAGTCTGAAGCAGGATCTTAATCAATTGGAAACTTCAGCTGGTGATAGACCTTTATCAGAAGCTGAAGTCCAAGCCAAGAAATCCATTCAACTACAGATGTGGGAGGCCTCCAATGCTTATGAATCCCTCTTGAGACAGAAATCTAGAGAGAAGTGGATTAAGGAAGGGGATAGTAATTCAGCTTACTTTCACAGAGTTATAAACTTTAGAAGAAATTTCAATGCCTTTCAGGGTCTTTTCATTGATGGAGATTGGGTCCAACAGCCTAACATAGTCAAGGAGGAAGTCCATAAATTCTTTCTTCATAGATTTACTGAAGATAAGCATTTCAGACCTACTCAAGATAGAGTCTTTTTCCAATCCATTGATCAGAATCAGAGGGAGGAGCTCACAGCCCCTTTTTTTGACCAAGAAATTAAAGAGGCTGTGTGGAGTTGTGGAGGTGATAAATCCCCGGGGCCCGATGGCTTTAACTTCAATTTTATTAAGGCATTTTGGAAAGTTCTGAAGGCTGATTTCAGGAGATTTGTGGATGAATTCCACTTTCATGGGAGTTTCCCTAGAGGCAGCAACGCTTCTTTCATGGCTCTTATTCCTAAAACTAGCCATCCTCGATCCTTAAATGATTACCGGCCCATTTCTCTCATTGGGTGTATGTACAAAGTCATAGCTAAGCTTTTGGCAAATAGGTTGAAGGGAGTTATTTCTGGTATTGTTGATGAAAGGCAATCAGCCTTCATAAAAAATAGACATATCCTCCATGGGATTATCATTCTTAATGAAGTGGTTGAGGAAGCGTTGAAGACAAAGCACCCAGTCATGGTTTTCAAAGTGGATTTTGAAAAGGCCTATGACACTGTATCTTGGTCCTTCTTGGATTATATGCTATCCAGATTAGGCTTCTGTTCTAAATGGAGACAATGGATTGCTGCCTACCTTCAATCAGCAACCATTTCCATTTTAGTTAATGGTAGTCCTACTAAAGAGTTTGCCCCTACTCGTGGTTTGCGTCAAGGAGACCCCCTAGCGCCATTGCTTTTCAATATAGTGGGGGAGGGTCTCACTGGATTGATGAGAGAGGCCATCCGAAAAAACCTCTATAGTAGCTACTGTGTTGGGAGTCATAAGGAGCCTATTAATATCCTTCAATATGCTGATGATACTGTTTTTATTGGGGAAGCTTCTTGGGAAAATGTTCTGGCCATGAAGGCAATGCTTAGAGGATTTGAGATGGCTTCTGGCCTGAAAATTAATTATGCCAAAAGTCAATTCGGGATTTATGGGGATTCTGTTAGTTGGGCTCATGAAGCTGCTCAGCTGTTGAATTGTAGGCAGATGGGTGTTCCTTTTCATTATTTGGGTATTCCTATTGCTGTAAAATCTTCAAGTCAGATGGTGTGGGAGCCGTTGATTAGTAAATTTGAATCTAAACTCTCTAAATGGAATCAGAAAAGCTTATCTATGGCTGGCAGGGTTACCTTGATAAACTCTGTCCTAAATGCTTTACCAATCTACCTCCTCTCTTTCTTTAAACTTCCTCAAAGAATAGCTGATAGATTGATCTCTATGCAGAGGAATTTCATGTGGGGAGGGGTCCTTGACCAAAGGAAGATACCTTGGGTCAAGTGGGATACCATTTGTCTCAACAAGAAGGAAGGGGGACTGGGTATTAAGAACCTGGTCAGGTTCAACGTTGCTCTGATGGGAAGATGGATTTGGGAATTATATTATAACCAGAATCAGCCCTGGGTTAGAGTTCTCAATTCCAAATACGGGGGTTGGTCAGCTTTGCAGAATCAGAAAGCTCATTGCAGGGATTCTCATTGGTGGAAAGACCTTAGGAGAATATATCAGCACAATGACTTCAAGATTATCCATCAGAACATGGCTTGGAAGGTTGGTTGTGGGGATAAAATTAGATTTTGGAAAGATATTTGGTTTGGGGAGGAAAGCACTCTGCAACAGAAATACCCTCAGCTTTTTCTAATTAGTAAGCAGCAGAATGATCTTATCTCCACCATGGGTAGCTTCTCCCAGAATAATTGGAGATGGGATCTGAAATGGAGGAGGCATCTATTCCAGCATGAGGAAGATGTGGCTGTCGCTTTTATGGAAGACATTTCTGCTTATACCCTTCAGAGTCACTTGAATGATAAGCTGATGTGGAAAGTTGATCCTAGTGGGATGTACTCTACTAGGTCTGCATATAGGCTTCTATCAAATCAATACAGATCTGCTCCAAATGGGATGAATTTCCAGATTATTTGGAAGCTGAAGATACCCCCAAAGGCGGCCATCTTCACCTGGAGGCTTCTCAAAGATAGGCTCCCCACTAGAGCTAATCTCCATAGAAGAAATGTGGAGCTGCAGGATACTACCTGCCCTCTCTGTCATAGTGAGCAGGAGGAGGCAGGTCATATTTTTTTCCACTGCAGTTTCACAATTGGCTTGTGGTGGGAATCCTTGAGGTGGATCCAGGTTATTGGAGCCCTCCCCTATTCTCCAGCAAGTCATTTCAGTCTTTTGTGTGAAGGTTTTGTTGCAGGAAGAAATCAGAATACATGGTGTGGATGGTGGATTGCCTTAACTTATGCCATATGGAAGCATAGGAACTTGCTCATTTTTCAGTACATTCCTTTTGTTAGCTCCAAAGTTATGGATGATGCTTTATTCTTGGCTTGGTCCTGGTCTAAAGCTAGAGATAAAGCCTTTAATATCCCTTATAATCACTGGTCATCCAATCTAATGGAGGCCTTTGTTTAATCTGGGTTTTATCCTTTCGTTGGGTTTTGTGTTGGGATCTTGTATGCTTTTTGGGAGGCTGGCAGCACTGCTGCCTTGTGTATGCTTATCATCAGTACCCCTGGTACTGTATTCTCTTATTAATAATACTATATATTTCTGCCTTCCAAAAAAAAAAAAAAGGGTGTCCTAACCTAGCATGCCAAAGGTTAACAGTGCTAGGAGATGAAAAACCAGAACTAGATGTAACAATAGACTCTTTATTAGCAGTAGAAGATGTTGATAATAGCTGAGGTCTGTGATCCTGGAGTTTGATGTTATGAAAAGAATAGAGACCATTAGCACCCACAGCACCTTGAAGGAGCACTTTATTGGTCCCTTGTGATTTGACAAGGCATAAGTGAGGGTTAAATTCAAAGAAAACAGCATTATCTTTAGCAAACTAACTAACACTTAACAAATTTTTCAAAATGGAAGGAACATGTAATAGCTTATTAAGTTTGAAAGTAATATGAGAGTCATTAGGAAACAAAAATGATGAAGAACCAATGTTGGAAATACTCAAACCTTCACCATTTCCAATAAAGATTTGGTCAGGTCCATCAAAATGTGACAGCTATTTGATATGCTGCGATTCACCAGTTACATGAAAACTAGCTCAAGAATCTGGAATCCATGTTGAACTAGCTTGACCATTACCCTGAGGTGTCGAATTGGTAAGCATCACACTAGGCTGGCTGGAGGACTGAGTAACTGGTTTAAAGTTAGGATTAATCCAAGTGTTTGAGGTCCTACCTGAGGCAATCGAATAAGGAATTGGTTGGAGAGTAGTTGGATCAACAAAGGTGAGTGACTCATGAGGTAGAAAATTCATATCAGAATGAAAGTGGCACACATTAGCAGTGTGACCATACTTGAGGCAGATTTGACACTAGAAGTTAGCAAATCTACCTCCACCGTGGCCTTTTCCAGAACCACCACGACCACCACCTCAATCAAATGAAGTATTACGACCACCGTTACTTCTACCATAACCTCCTCTAGAGCCACCAGAATCATTACCTTTATATGAGCTTCCATACGAATAACCTTGAGTGTAATTCAGGGATGGAGACGCAAGCATCCGAGAGTCTCGATTCTACCGAACAAGGCGAGTTTCGTGGCCATAAAGCAAAGCCTCAATCTCTGCAATGGATGGCGTACCTTTCTTGCTTTCAATCACAAAAACTACTGGTGCATAGTCCGAAGGTTTCAAGAATAGCATCGACATGCTCCTCATGCCGTACTGGAACTCTAACGCCTGCAAGCTCGTTGACGTAGCCTTTGATTTTGTGAAGGTACTCATCCAATGTTTTCCCTTTGAGTGAGACAGCACGCATCACGGTCCGTAATTGTTGTGCTCAAGACTTGGTGTGAAGGCTGAAATACTCGTGAATCTTCTCCCATACCTGATAGGAGTGATTCGAGCCTAGCACACGAGAAAGGACAGACTTCAAGAGTGTTGACTAAAGCCAAACAAGCAACGTTTGGTCCTGCACTTCCTAGGCTTCGTATTCAGGATTAACACGATCCATGATTGAATCATCTTTTGTGAGAAATTGAGGCGGAATGACTGGATTAACCACAAACCTCTGCAGCTTATGCAATTTAATGACTGGTTCGACATGTTGTCGCCAGTGTAGATAGTTGGAATCATCCAATTTCTCAGCTATTGTTGTCGGAAATGAATGTGAACTGAAAACTTGAGATGCGGAAGCCATGGATGTGAAGGTGCAGCTCGATAAATTGAAGAGAAGAACTTTTACAAAGAAACAAGCTCTGATACCATATCAGAATTAGAGAACTAAGTAAACAGAGAGAATAAGAGAAAACATTGAGAATAGAAAAGGGAAAAACTGATATTATTGATTCTGAAAAAGTTAGTTTTAATGCAGTTATGAAGGAGGTATTTATAAACCTCTAGACCTTGAAGCTAATCACAAACTAACTAACAACTGACTAACAATTCTGTTAAACTAACTAACATACCTTCCACCTTAACAACTAACTAGCATACCTAGGCAAACCCTTGTCTCAAACACCTACCAACATAATCTCCATATTTCCCTTTCTGTACAACCCTAATTTCGAACAAATTCCTGAGCTGCATCACTGAGCTTCAAGGCCAAAGGGTTATTGTGTGCATGGAAGCATTAGAGATATAAAATCATGGATGCTTCTTCAGCTTACAACTAAACTTTCAAGCCCAAAGCATTAATAGGTGTGTATAAGATTTTGTTATCCAATTAGGGATGAAATATTTTCCTAATTGTTGAAAGATTGGTGACATGAAAATGTTCAGTCATCAAATAATGACCAATATATCCTAGAAACAAAGTCTCCTAATTGCTTTGATCTCATAAATTATCACCCAATGAACAAATTATGCAATAAAAATCTTTTAAGATAATTGATGTTCTAGAAATATTTTCTGAACATGAAGTCTAAAGTAGGGGTTTTCTCATTAAAAATTTCTAAACTAGCCAATGTTTACATTCTGTCAAGGCCAATAAACATATCAAAAGAAATGCTAACCCAAAAAACAAAATAAAGAGGCAGTATCTTTCATGGCATTCTTCAGAAAACATACCTTCCACCTTAACTCCACCATTATTTTGGATCACGTTGGATGCCTTCTTAATTGTACTTGGGTAAGCTTTGCCACATGCTGAACCCATATCATGCATATAAATTACACTCAATAAGAATTTCAGTACAAAATGGCAAAAGCAGACTTTTCTCATGCTATATGATTGTACCTGAGGTTAACCTAGACATAGTTTGATTATTGATTTCTGCATTCTTTGATTCTTCATAGCTGAGATGTTATGCCAAAGAATTAGCAGAATCATAAATGATCAATTCAAATAATCATAGTTAATGGGTGAACTGTACTTTATTCGATCAGTGAACAAAGCTTCTTCTTTCAGAGTAAGCTCTGCAGTCAGAGAAAATTCTGCAAGAATAACATGTAATGGGTTTAATAATGTGGAACTTTAGGTTTAAAAATGACCAAACACATGTAATGGGCAATGAAGTTGGCATTACAAATTTACAAAAAAAAAAGGATAGAATTCTCTTCCGTAGAAGGTTTCTCCTCCTACTATTTAAGCTAAGCACCTCACTTTTCAAATAAAATCACCTAACTAATTGTATACCTACTTTGTAATTGTAATTATCTATAATACTTCCTGAATCTTATCAATTCAACCAGTTGGTTACATACTACGTATGTAAATTCATGGACTGAAACAAACTAATCAAGTCTCGCATGCAAAACCTCGAAAAGTTATGATTTTAGTTCATTGAGAAAGAAACCTTTCTTGGCTTCATGTCCCTTCGCCATGGCACAGAGTTCCACTTTGTTCTTCCCCATAACATGAGACAAATCCTGGGTATGCATATGAACAATTACACTGTGGATTCAAATGATGGTTGCATGTATACTATTAATTAATGACATAGTTCTCAAATAGTCTTACAGGGAGAGGAAAACATGGCGAATTCATATATACAGCATTATAGTGGTCAATACATTGAGATTTGGTTTTTGTTCCAACATATTCTGCAACTTCATTCCAATTCCCAAATCCATACGTTTCAATGCCCTATAACAAAAATTCATTTAGAAACACAAATTTTGATAACAAGTAATAAGAAAAGTATACATAATTTAACGTGTAATGCAACAGAAAAAAACAAAATAGAGGTGTTCCCCATCCTCAAATCTCATACCTCTAGAAGTAACAACTCTTCATCTGCATTCCAATCTGTACATATAAGTGGAAAAGATAGATTATCCTATACCAAAAAAGAAAAGGCTTGAAACTTAAATTAATACATTAATATATTAACCATGAACATGGATGCAAATATGCTGGAAACTTCATTCACAATGAAATTTTATTACTTTTATCTCAAAAAGTACAGAACTCTCATTCAGCTTTTATCTTCTTGGGAAGGCCAAAAAGCAAAGAAAAAGGAAAGAAAGATCATGTGCATTCTCAGAACAAAGTTAAGAAAAGCATCCTTCATGTGAGAAGCAATAAATTAGAATAGCTGAATGGGGCACAGACAAGAAGTCAGCAACAGCCAATTCCGACCCATTTAGAAAAATATTTCAAAGGAAAGAAATTGCTATATCATTATGCAATAATGCACAAAATTTACAGATAATTAAAACAAGCACTAATTAAGTAATTATTCAACAAATTATTAACAATCTAATTTACTCTACAATAAATATATAACGCTGCAATCCATGGAAGGTTTACCATAATCCGATATGGATGATTGCTTTTGTGAGGTGTCACCTCAGCACCAACAGAGAAGCACTCTAAGCAGAGGTCAAAATCTTGACAGACAGCACACTTGATGCGAATCTTCCCCGAAATATCTTTGTTACAATAATTGCAGTGATAGAGAGATACCTTGCTAGTAGTTACTCCTTGGCCTACCACATTTAGTGTTAAAGAAAATGTTAATGGACCTTTTGGAGGGAAGGCAGGTATGGGTTGATAAAAAATCACCTGTAGGTAAGGTTTCTGAATTTTCTACATTCAGAGCAGCCTTTTTTCTCTTTGATCTAAAAACAGAAAGCAATGAAAGAAACAACATTACAACACGAGTAATTAAAAAATAATATGTAGCAGCTAGCAAGAAGCATTCAAGAAGAATTTCAATGCATACAAGGACATGCCCACAAACCAAAATCTACAACAAAATAAAATCATTAAAGGACAAGAAAAAATTATAAATTTATCTTTCATATGAGAAAAAAAACGGATTGTAGAACTCTTGAGTTTTGTTTTTCCTTATTTCCATCTTCAAACCTGAAAACAACCACCTTATTGACAAAATCATTTTAAGACTCCCTTGCATCCAAAATGTTGATCCTGTGCTCATGTACTCCTAAATATCTTCCTTAAATATATGCTTGCCAATATGTTTTGCCACAAAATGTTTTCTTGCCTAAATATTAACAACCTTTAAATACATAGATGGAATTTTCTTCGCAATTAAATACCTAAATGCAAGCCCAAAATTTAACATTTTTCATATTATAGTGAAGTAGAGGCCTGAGTCACATACAAAACAAAGAGAAAATTCATTATGATCAATAAAAGTTATAAGTAGTCACTCCACACTCAAACCTTAATCCCTAATTCCCTATACACCCAAATCCTCTTCATCACTTATATTTTGTACATTTTAAAACTTATAAACCAAGTCCCTCCACTCCTGCCACATATCTCCTGTTAAGATTCATGAGGAGAGAAAGAGAGAATATCTGAGAACGAGTTTTGTAAGAAAAAACTGTTTCTATATTCAGAAAAATTTATTACAGTAATGAGAAACAATATTTATATTGCTAGAAAACAGAAGAAAATGCAATTCAGTTGAACTAATCTGAAACTACCTAGCTAACAACTGACTGAGCAATCTAAACCAGAGGGCTTTGGCTACACAGCCACAAGTACAACCAACTTTACATTAACGGAAAACATGAGGTACACCAGTATATCTATATTTTTTTAGCATAACAGTATATCTCTAATATCCCCCCCCCCCCCCCCCTCTTAAACTCAGGGTGGACGACTGAGGGCGTTCTTTCCAAACACCATGAGTTTATTCTGAGAGCTTCAAGCCATACTGACTGATTACAGAGCTTTGGTGAGAGAATCTGCCCACTGGTCTTGAGCTGCAAAACAGCAGACTATTAAGCTTTTTTCAGCCCCTTTTCTCCATTGAATATTAAATTAAAATCATACTCTCTCATCCTGTCCCCTAAAATATGATCTGTGGCTGCAGAATCAAAGATCCACTCTCCAGTTTTATGCTTAGACAAGAAAGTAAAGTGTTCATTACCTTCGTGAGCAAGTTTATTGTAGAAAAGCTTTTCTCTGAATGGGACTAGCAAGTTTGAATAAGAATTCTATACTTGGTGTACCTGACTAGAAGTATAATCTCATGACTGCCAATAATTAACCAAAGATCTTAATTCTGCTTTTAAGATTTGACTTCAGGGATGATGAATTGGCAGTGCTAAGGAACACAGTGGTCTTTACAATGTTTCTAATTCCCCCTCAAGGCTTGGTCATCCTCAAAATGTCTCCAATCCACAATTAAAAATTCCAATGTCCTTCTATGGCACAAAAGTCTTGGTCATCTTAGTTTTGGTTACCTGAAATACTTGTATCCAGATTTATTAATCAATAAAGATATTTCTTCTTTTAGTTGGGAACAATGTCTCCTTGCTAAAAGAATCACAAAAAATTATCCACCACATCCTTCATGAATCAAAACCTTTCCATGTTATCCATGCTGACATTAATAGGGACCCTCTCAAGTTCCAACACTATTTGGGGCTCCATGGTTCTTTTCAGGTGACCATACTCATGTTTGTTGGGTGTATCTTTTAGAAGAAAAATTTAAAACTAGCAGTCTAGCACTATTTTTAAACAGTTTCATAAACTTGACATCAATAGTTTTCAATCATTTATTCATTTATTTGTACCAGCAATGGAAGGGAATCTTTCTCAAGAATATCTTTTTCATAACCTTGTCACCAATAGTTTTCAATCATTTATTCACTTATTTGTAATGGCAATGGAAGGGAATCTTTCTCTCATGACATCAATGATTACTTATCTAAACATGGCATCTTTCACCAAAGTTCATGCAATCATAAACCTCAACAAAATGGCATCACTGAAAGAAATTGGCATATTCTTGAGCTTATTCATGTTCACCTCAAATGTTCCAAACCACTTCAGGTGGGTTCCCCTACAAACCTCTTCATTTCTTGACTTATCGTAAATATTTGAAAAAGGCCTTTCAGTTAGTCAAAAAATTCGAATCTCTTCCACCAAATATATTTGATTGTACTGTCTTCAATCAAACTCTAGTCCTACATGGGAAAAACTTGATCCTAGGTCCCATAAACATGCATTCCTTGGTTATTCTTCCACACATTTAAAGCATGACGGAAACTTCAAATTTCATAAGTCAGTAATTGAAAATGGGACATTTACAGATTTACCCTTACTACATTCGAACTAAATTACAGGAAATAGATGAGCTCAGAAATGCCTTGTTGAAAATCTGAGTTTAAGTCTAATGTTGGCAAGGTGGGAATGACTATATCTATTCGCCAGCTTGAAAGGAAGTGCCAAAAATCAACCCCTAAATTTTAGGAGAATCACAGCAGCATCTCATTAATTGAAAAGATTACAATCAACTATTCTATTTTTATTTCATTGCTGTAATTTTGGGATCCCTGGTAAATTCTAGGAATACTTGAACCCCTAGCTTTCCACTCCTTTCATGATAATAATTATTAATTTCTATTTTTTAAATAGATTGTCCCTCCTGACATAGGGTCAAAGATCCGCCACCAAATCCATTGATGAAATAATTTTTTCATACTTTGCTCATAGAAACTATCTCATAACCTCCCAGTCACTCCTTATTCACTATTATAAACATCATCATATAATTCTCTCAATTCAGAAATGAAAACCAAAACCAAACCCTCTACTTCAATCTCCAAATCCACCATTCAAACAAACCCTAAGAATCTCAAACAATAATGTTCCATTCAAACAAAATTGTTCATGTGAACATATAAAACCACCAAGTAGTAGTACTCTTATGTACAAAACATACCATGCCATTGACTCCAATGATAAAAGAAATCAGCATGAGTATAACATTAACGAGAGGCAGAAAAGCACCTTCCATAACACATAAACTCCCAAGTCCAATGAAGTCAACAAGTCAGTGAAAAAGTTGAACATTGTAAACCCTTAATTTACTTAATTTCCCTTGACCCTCAAGCTTAATTAATTTCACAGTAGCAAAGTCCAAAAGCAAAAATTGAAACAAAAGAAAAAAGGCATGGCACAAGTATATCATTAACGAGAGGCAGAAAATCACGTTCCATAACACACGACATGACATGACACCTCCAAAGTCCAATGAAGTCAAGTAAGTGAAAAACTCGAACATTCAGAAGATTATAAACCCTTAATCAATTAAATTTCATTAGCCCCGAAGCTTTAATTAATTAATGTCACGGTAGCAAAGTCCAAACGCGGAAATTGAAAGAAAAGCGCTTCTGGCAATCGGAAACAAACCTGTGGTTTGGGTCATCGTCAGCGGAGCGCAACGCAACTCTGGACCGACCCATTTCTCCCCCTCTGAAACTGAAGCCTTGCCGCCAAACAATATTGTTTATGGAACGGCCCTTCCAATAATTTCTTTTTTAAACTTTTTTGGTTCTTATACTTTTTTAAATTTATGATTTTTGTCCATGAACTTTTGTCTACCCTCAAATTTTTATTTTATTCGATGTTTTAATCATTTTTGTGTATTTTGAACGTTAAGTAATGATCTAATATTTTATTTTATTATGTTTTTTGTGGTTAAATATTGTCATAAATACACTTGTGTCATTTCTTCTTCTCACGCTTTGCAATTAAGACGACGCAATTCACATACTAACTATTAATCTTACTACAATTTGATATAATATATTCATATAATATTAGAAAACAATATCAAAGTGAGTTAAGTCTGAGGTAATTTTTTCCACCTAAAATTGCACCCAATCCGAGTAACCTTATCATCCGACAATGATTCTACATATCCAAAGTTCATAAATGAAATGAATGCTTGGAGTCTACATGTGTTCCTGTGCACTTTGGATTCTCAACGTTTCGTGTGCATATACTGTTATCATAAATGCTCCATCTTTCCAATAAATTTGTTGGGTTATATATCAATCCAACAAATGATTCCTCATCTAAAAGCCTCATTCACTTTTTGAGAACACTCAAGTATGGTATTTTTGTTTACTCTGCTTCCGATTTGTCTATTACTCTTTTATGTATATGCGCTTATTTCATATCGGAAGCTTATTTGAATCTTTAGGATCTTGGTATGCTCCATTGGATGTATCTCTCAAACGCCAAACTTACCAAACATAGATTGTTGCTATAAGTGTAATTATTTGTTTGTCACATTTACTTTTTTTATTTTGTTCGTGTAAATATGATGCCAATTGTAATTCTAGCCAACTCTATTTATATTAAAAAAAAACAAATAATTACACGCATAACATATCCCTGTCTGTTCATTTTGTGAATGATTTTAATGATGAGATTCCTGAAGTGGTGAATGTTGACTTCTTGGCAAACATATTAATTTGTTGTAGTAAATAAAATGGTAAGATCGAGGGTCGAGACTACATATACTCTACTTGTACTCAGAGAGAGATATATATATATATATATATATATATATATATATATATATATATATATATATATATATATATATATATATATATATAAAAGTCATTAATGAATCAAATCGAATCTTATTCATTGATTACACATAAATATAAATTGACAAAAATTAAATACAAAGTGTAGAGTTTCAACCCAAAAGATAAGGTGCATGCACATTGGAAATTGAATTTTTATCACTAAGGTTTAGGTGACTTAAATGCAAAGTAGAAAATTACATTTTACTATATGAACCTTAGTTGAATGGATGTATTGAAAGTTGTTTTTGTTTAAACTTTCAAAAGAGCTTATTTATTATAATTAGTGGCAATCTTCACTATATATACAGAAGAGAATTAGTAGAGAAACAGCACATGAGGAGAGAGTGTGTGAGAAGAAAGATTATAAAACAAAGTCACTTTGTTAAAGGATACAAGCTGTGGAAATTAGAATCGGGTGAGACAAGATGTATCATCAGCAGGGATGTGACCTTTGATGAGAGCAAAATGGCAATGCTAAATAAGGAGCAGAAGGATAACAACTCAAGTGGTAAGAGTACCAATTTTGAGGTGGAGCATTCTGAAATTTTAGATCATGGTAGTGGAGATGCTATTGATTTCACTGATCCAGGAGAAGCTAGAGATAATGAAGAGTTGGTTACTCAGCATGACTTGTCCAATTATCAATTGACTAGAGATAGAGAAAAAAAAAGGGTGATAAAGCCTCCAAAGAGGTATGGTCGTGTTGATATTATTTGCTATGCCTTGAGTGTTGCTGAGGACATTCAAAATTCAGAACCAAAGACCTGGAGGGAAGCAATTGAAAGTGAAGACAGCCAGTTGTGGCTTCAGGCAATGAGTGAAGAAATGGAATCTTTTAGAAAGAACAAGACCTAGATACTTGTGGATCAACCCAAGAAGCAGAAGGTTGTTGGATGTAAGTGGATTTTCAAGAAGAAAGAAGGCATTCCAGGGGTAGAAAGGCCTAGATTCAAGGCAAGATTGGTAGCAAAAGGCTTTACACAGGTTAAAGGAATTGATTACAATGAGATTTTTTCACCAGTTGTGAAACATTGCTCAATAAGAATCATACTTGGTCTAGTAAATCAATATGACTTGGAACTTGAACAACTGGATGTTAAAACAGCTTTTCTCCATGGAAATCTGAAGGAAACCATTTACATGAACCAACCTGAAGGTTTTGAAGAAGGGGAAAACAAGGTGTGCTTGCTGAAAAAATCTTTGTATGGACTAAAGCAAAGTCCTCGAATGTGGTACCTGAAATTTGATGAGTTCTTGATCAGATATGGCTTCATTAGAAACATATATGACAGTTGTGTATATATCCTGAAAAAGGGGAAGTGTGTGTTCTTTACCTTCTCTTATATGTGCATCCTCATAGGAGGTGCCAATAAGGAGGAGATTAGGCAACTCAAAGAAAGCTTGAACACAGAATTTGAGATGAAAGATCTAGGGTCAGCTAGGAGGATACTCGGGATTGATATTCATAGGGATATAGCAAAGGGTGAACTATTCTTGTCCCAAAGCAATTACCTCAAGAAAGTGGTGGAGAGGTTTAGGATGCATCAAAGCAAACCTGTTAGCACACCACTTGGTCATCATACAAAGCTATCTGTTATTCAAGCACCAGAAACAGCTGAAGAAAGGTCTAAAATGAATCAAACACCCTATGCCAGTGGTGTTGGAAGCATAATGTATGGAATTGTTTGTAGCAGACCTAATTTGGCTCATGCTGTAAGTATTATAAGCAGATTCATGGGAGATCCTGGCAGCGCACATTGGGAAGCTGTGAAGTGGACACTAAGGTATCTAAATGGATCTTTGAAAGCTAGTTTAAGGTACAAGAAGACAGCACACGAGGCAGCAGTCACAGGCTATGTAGATGCAGATTTTGCAGGAAATGTAGACACAAGGAAGTCCTTAATAGGATATGTGTTTACTTTGTTTGGTACAACAATCAGTTGGAAAGCAAATCAACAATCAGTTGTTGCTCTTACAACAACTGAAGCAGAATACATGGCCATAGCTGAAGGAGTGAAGGAAGCAATCTGGCTTAAAGGTATGATTAATCAACTTGGAATAGCACAAGCTTGTGTCACAATTCATTGTGACAGTCAAAGTGCCATTCACTTAGCAAATCACCAAATGTACCATGAGAGGACAAAGCACATAAATGTGAAACTACACTTCATCAGAGATGTGATTGAATCTAAGAAGGTGAAGGTGGAGAAGGTTTCAATAGAAGAAAACCCAGCTGATATGTTCACAAAGTCCATCTCTAGTGTCAAGTTCAAGCACTGCTTGGACTTCATAAATTTTGAAGATGCCTAAAGCATATTGGTAGAAGTGCAGCCCTGAATCACAAGGGAGACACTTGCTAATTTAGAGTCAAGGTGGAGATTTGTGGTGTGTGACTCAAAATCACAAATGGCACAAGTGAGAAGACTTTAAAGTAGTGTTGTCATAACTGTTTTTAGTTATTATAACTAAATTAGTTTTGGCACTAAAGCATAGCTAGAGTGTACATATATATTCTTGATCATGTAATGCAGTGGGGGGGGGGGGGGGTTGAAGAAGCTGAAAATAGAGAAAAAAAACTGTAGAAATCAGAGAGTTCTAAAGGGAGGTAGTGAGCTAGGTGATTGAGAGAGGTTTTGTTAAAAGAGAAACCAAGAGAGATCAAAGCTAGTTGTTGCTTGTATTAAACTTGTAATTTCATGATCAATGTGATGATGAGGAGCTGCACTTTCCCGTGGATGTAGGCACATTGCCGAATCACGTAAATCTTTGGGTTCTTGCTCTGTTGTGTTTGTTTGCTGTGTTTTCTGTTTTTCTTTTTTGATCTTGTGCAGGTTTAAGAGTTGCAAAATTGATTCAAAGAACCAACATGTAATCTTAGCATGTAAAAGAAATGTTTTATAAAAGAAGGTAAGATATATAATGTGAAAATAATTATCACGCATGAAAATATCAAAGTTATAGTTTAATACTAAATTTAATTATTTATGATATATAATAGTTATGATATTTTGATACTTTTTTAAAACTCAATTCAAACTTTTCTCTCTCACTTTTTATAACATATTTTATTTTTCTTTTATCTACTTCCATGAAATCTCTTCTTCTTACCATGCAAGACTGTACTAATGATCGACTTTCATGTACTTTAGGCTACCCCACTAATAAAAACTTCAACTATGGCACATTAGCATCGTTGCTTCATTTTCATTTGAACAATGCCGGTGACACTACTAAAATCTAGATTTTTTAAGACGCACTAACTACGACAATAATAAAGGAAACGCCGTAGATGGAGATGCGATGGCATTTTGTTAATTTTGTTAAAGTTTACAACAACATTTATTGCAAGGACCACCTTCAATAATGAGGATAAGTAGTACAACGACAGTTATTACAAGAGCTTATAACGACTGTCTTTGAATAAGGTTTTAAAAATTTCGCAAAATGACTACTAATTTCGTATAGCTATCATGGGTCTCAGTCGCGAGCGCGTAACCTAGTCACCTTGCATGTCTGCTTCTTCCGTTCATCGTCTTCCAAGGTACTTGTGTACTCCCTCAAAATCCCGTTACTTTAATCTGTTAATTTGTCTTCGACTTTAACTCTGTCACCCTCATGTTGGATTTTGTGCTTGCTTTGTGCTTACAATCACCCTCGAACTAAAGGTTTGAATGTTCTATTCAATCTCTGCGAAGCAACACCAAAGAAGTTCATCTGTGAAGTCTCCATGAAATGTAAGTAGCCTTGTCTGTCAATGATTGTTTTCCTTCAATGATTGAACAATGCTTGAACCCATTGTAATTGTCGCGCATATGCTACCCCTGTCCCCCTATTTGTGTGCGTATGTGTTTGCCCAATTTAACTTAGTTATGAGTTTGGTTCAATTGAAAATGGCCGATTTGATGACCATACCTAGTTTAGTTATGTTGGGTGTTTAAGATGTACTACATAAATTGTTGTACTAATTTAGGACAACAATTTTTTTTGCTTGCTGTTATGGTCTTTGCGTGTAAGTTGAAAGAAATGTATGTATCTTTTTGTTTGCCTGTATGTTCAAAAATTTCATTAATTATAGAGTAATTAACC